>NC_081180.1:107729464-108029464 GCF_029867415.1 Vicia villosa | reverse complement strand
ACTCACCTCTAGGGTACGCCCCTCTTGGTTGCCTTACGAATAAAAATGGTCGTGTCCCTCGAATATAGAGGTACCCATTAGCAAAAGTCCCGACGATTAAAAATCATCGCAAAGATCATAGTCCCTCGATGACCCTCGATGTTGCCTACGAATATATGATCTAGTCCCTCGAATGGTTGCCTACGAAACGATGATTGTCCCTTCGAATTTGCTAAAGGTACCTCTACTTGTTGCCTCCAATGACCTCCGATGACCCTTCGATTGACCCGCACATCCAATGTATAGGACTACCTACCCTCATATGGTATGGATAGTACTATCGCCCAAGGAAAACTTTAAAGTATGGGAAAGACCTCACGAACTTAGGGTAGGAACTCTTAAGTGCTTGCTCACAACAAATCAACAAACGCTTTTCACACCATGTTTTCTAACATTCGTCTTTTTAGACATTACTCAAAATCAAACTGTTTTTCTAAATACACACGACACCTTTTCAAACGTTTCAAAACAAACAAGTGAGCTAAGCAACTAAGAGCCCGTAGATAACTACGGATGAAAAGGGTGCTTACACCTTCCCCTTTCATAACCTACCCCCCGAACTCAATCTCTTTTCAAAGAAGGTCTTTCCTGTTCTTTTATGCCTTTCCTAATTGGATAAAATAAAAGTCGGTGGCGACTCTTGCTCACCGCAACATTGTTGCTTGCTTAAAAATAAAAGTCAGTTCACCGAGTTACAGAACTGGCGACTCTGCTGGGGAGTCTTTAAGAGGGGTTTACCTTAGGGCTTAGTTCATTATAAATGTTTTTAATTGTTTGTTTGTATGCTTTATTTTTAAGGGAATTGCTTGGGTTTGTTATTGTGTGAAAGGTCCTACACCCGGATCTAGTGTACCTTAAGTATGTGGCATGAGACCAGAAAAACTGTACGACATGTATCGTTATGGTTGAACTGGTGGCCACCGTTAGTGCGACACTTTGGTTTGTCCTGATGGCCCTTGAATCTGATCGAGGAGACATTTGGCTACCGCGTGGTGTCATGAGCACTAATTTGCCCTTAGAATCCTAGTTGAACTTGACTTTGGCCTATTAGAAAGTAGCGAGATGGCCGGCTTTGGATTCCTGACCGAAGCTGGTTGATACTCGATGCTACACTCATTGAGATCAATCTTTCAAGATGTTTTCGGTCAGCCACCCGAGCGCTGATTGAGATAATGCTTTCAAGAACGATCATTGAGATGAGCACCATAGAACCCGGTTACTATTTTAGGACAGGTTGAACCAACTAAACTTCAGTGGGGAGGGTACTTACCTATGGACTCCATGCGAGCCTTTAAACTTAAGGACACTTGTGTGACTTGATTATTATATAACCGTTTGGTTTCCTTGCAAAATATGTTTATACCCTAACCGTTTGGTTCCCTCGTAGGATTTGTTTATACACTAACCGTTTGGTTTCCTTGCAGGATTTGTGTGTACGCTAACAGCTTGAATTCCTTGCAGGATTTGTGTGTACGCTAACAACTTGAACTCTTTGTAGGACCTACTCGTCCTCACCACCTAACTAACCTTTTTCAAGGATCTCAATTATTTAGGGCGCATAGTTCTAGATGCCTTCAAACTCAAAGGTACAGTTCCTATCAAGGGGCAAGAGGATTTATTTTCCTTTAGCCAGATGCCTTCAAACTCAAACGTACAGTTTCTATCAAGGGGCAAGAGGATTTATTTTCCTTTATCCAGATGCCTTCAAACTCAAGGGTACAGTTTCTATCAAGGGGCAAGAGGATTTATTTTCCTTTAGCCATATGTCTTCAAACTCAAAAGTATCATACCCCGAATCAGAGGCTATGACCCACTGGATATGGTGAGCTTGATTCATAAAAAAGGACGTTCAAAGATGGAAGTCAAAGTTCTTCAACAAAGCTGCAACTACATTTCAATGTTGCAAAATAAATTCCATAAAGATCCTTGAAAACATTGCATAAGCATTTACATACATATCATTGCATAACAGGTTTCCAGACAACGGGTTTCTCATCTTCTTCCTCAAATCCCTAAAGCTGGATACTCACAACTCATGTGTGGCTTCATCAGAATCCTCTCTCTAGAAGTAATCTACAAGTTCAGATATGAACGCTTGGTTTGGTTTCTTCTCTGGGGCACTTGGTCAGTCGATCAATAATTGCCAACCAGTCCGAGATAAGGTACAAGACCTGATTGATGCAAAGGCTATCATATTCACACTTGCAGGCCAGATTTGGAGTTCTCCTTTGACTCAATGGACCTTCTGAAGCAATAAGTCCATACGGAGAAAATCTCCTCAATGTTGGCAATTCGTAATTTCTCATGCATTTTCATGCGTAATCTTTCTTGTTCTTGTTCAATACTGTCTATATGCAATACTTGTTTGTTTTTTAACTATAATAACGATGCATTGGATATGTTTGTCTTGAAAAAATTCATTCGCTCTCGCTCTAATATGTTTTTATTTGCTTGTGATACCAAACTCTCAGTGATAAAGCATGATGACTCTGAAGGGAGAATGACAAACACATAATACCAATAATCTCAAATGGTGTGCTTTCGAGTAAAACCCTGTTGATGATGTACAGGCATTGTTTCAAATTCCCAAACACTGGAGATATAAGGAAGTTAATCCCTTGCCAACCCCTTTGAGCCTTGAAGTAGGAGTTTCTTTTCTCTGCGAAAAAACCCTCACATTTAACCTAGGGGCAGGGTAGTGTTCAGTTAACTTGATTGAGTGTTCAAAATTCAGTAGGAGCTCGCATCTAAGGATACAATAATGGTTATCTTTCAAAAAGGTTGAGGAAAAGTTGAGACCGCAATGATCATCTCTCGCAATAGAAGGTCAACATATGACGATACAACAACGATTATCCCTCGTCGACCAAGAAATGAGGCAGTCACAATCTTTCCAACAAATCGAAGACGTCTTAGGATCATACGACTTGTTTAAAAAAAAAGAATGAATTAAAAAGAAAAAAAAAAGAGAAAAAAAAGCCTGCTAAGTCAATAACTTGAAAACAAATGACTTAGGCAAAAATTAGGGCATCCCGCCGGAATTCAAAAGAATTTGTCCAGGAAAAGGTTAGGGAAACAAAAAAGATCCTCAACAAAAAGGAAAAGTCGTGTGACTATAAATTCAAGATCATGTGATCATACACCAAGAATAAGAGGTAAGTGACTGCCATGTCCAAACACCTCATCGATTCCTCAATTGTCTCAAACTCCTCTCGAAGGATGAATGCTCGCATCGAGTTAACTGAACTTAGGTTGGAGAACATCATGAAGGGGGTGGGAACCAATAAATTTTGAGCCTATATATCTTTTTTTTTCTAAAAACCGTGAACCTGGCCACGTTACAACCCTCAAAAGTCCTAATTGAAGCAGGGTTAATTCGAAAGCATACTGTAACGAGAATACGGTAAACTGACTCCTAGGAGTTCTGCTAAAACGCTTGAGTTGGTATCACACCACCTTTCACACAAAAAATCGATGTTTTGACATCCTTTCAAAAAAAAATTCTTCTTTAAACTTCAAGACAAACATGAACTTTGCATTAGAATTATATCTCTCATAATAAACATTCTTTGTATATGAACAAGTACTTGACTCCAGGAAAGCTTCCATCATGAGCTGCTGATGAAAAGTTTAATCCTCTCAAGGGACAAGTTGTCTTCAGAACTCTGTTGAGTTCGAGCAAGAATATCTCAAATTCTGATCACCCTCAAGGGCACAAAAGCAGTCGAAATACTCTGTTGAGTAGGCATTCAGATATCCAGGGGCAATCCGGTCACGATTCATAGAATCTCTCGAAGGTGTTGAACAATCAGAAATGCTAGTCCATCACTGGGGACATGTTGCATTGGTCACCAATCTCAGCAAGAGCTGTTTAGCTACTAGTATCAGATGGTGTCAATATCAGTCTCTCATTCGAAGTTCTGGTTCCAATCATCTCAAGTGTCGGGTATATCAGGCTACCGACTCCAGGGGCAGGTAGACTCCCCATGCAAAAGGCCACATATGGTTAAGAAAATGTTTTCCAACAACAAGTGACATGGGGGCAATGAAAATTGAAATATCAAGGGATCTTACCCACAAAGTTGTTTTCACAACAATATCCCCACAGAGTAATCCTCGAGGAGTTATCTTCAGGTAATCTCTTCCCAACAGAGACTTGGCTCCCCAACACTACATGCTCTCCGATACAATATTCTTCTCCAACAGGGTTTATTCAAACTCACTGTCCCTAGTAAAGTTGGCACTCACAGTGGAAACTTGGTCAGGTATCCATCTATCTTATCCCTAGTCAGGGCACATCAGGATCAAATCACTCAAGCTACTTTCATCCCCAAGAGGTAATAAAAATCCCCAGCTGGATTTCCTAAAACAAAAGATAGGAATTCTCAACCACCCTGTCATTATCTCCAGCAGCATACAAAGATTTATTTTCTCAACCAGCAATTACCTTACAAAGTTACCAATATTCTTCGACTATATAGTCAAGCCATGCATCATTCATAATACATACATAACATACAATATTCTCGTTTATTTCGAGAACCTCATTCACATTACATGCATAACATACAACATTCTTGTTTATTTTGAGAACCTCATTACACAATACATGCATCATGACATTGCATAAAACTAATTTCGCCTTTTCAGGTCATTTCACAATCAAAAGAACATTATCATCCAAGTATAGTGCAAAGACGATCGTATCAACGATTCAATCCTAACACTCATTCAAGACAAATACAATTCTAATGCTTCATTCCAAGTCTTTCCCCATAGATAACTCAGAAACAATTAAAGAACTTCTCATCCTTTATAGGAACCTTTCTAGGTAGTCTTTTCTAAGACGTTTATCAACCTTTCTAGGTAGTCTTTTCTAAGACCTTTATCAAACCTTTCTAGGTAGTCTTTTCTAAGACGTTTATCAAACCTTTCTAGGTAGTCTTTTCTAAGACGTTTATCAAACCTTTCTAGGTAGTCTTTTCTAAGACGTTTATCAAACCTTTCTAGGTAGTCTTTTCTAAGACGTTTATCAACCTTTCTAGGTAGTCTTTTCTAAGACATTTATCGACCTTTCTAGGTAGTCTTTTCTAAGACATTTCTTATCCTTTATAGGAGCCTTTCTAGGTAGTCTTTTCTAAGACGTTTCTTACCCTTTCTAGGAACCTTTCTAGGTAGTCTTCTCTAAGACGTTTCTTATCCTTTCTAGGAACCTTTTTAGGTTAGTCTTTTCTAAGATGTTTCATATCCTTTCTAGGAGCCTTTCTAGGTAGTCTTTTCTAAGACGTTTCATAACTTTTCTAGGTAGTCTTGTTTAAGACGTTTCATATCCTTTCTAGGAGCCTTTCTAGGCAGTCTTTTTCTAAGACGTGTCATATCATTTCTAGGTTAATCTTCTTTAAGACGTATCATATCCTTTCTAGGAACCTCTCCAGGTAGTCTTCCGTAAGACATTACTTCATCTCTCCTTCAGATACAATCAATGCACACGATCTAGCCTGAAAAGCGTCTTCTTTAGACAGACATCTTGTCAAACACCTGGATGACATCTTCAAGCCCATCTCCACTAAAAGTCCCTTCATCAGCAAGGGCAAATTTCTTGGTATTCTAGTGTCCAATCCTCTTCTACCTTTAGATCACGATTGGCAGACGTGCCAATCTACCTCTTCAGGTTTAAGAAGATTGAACAGGGGCAGCTGTCATACCCCAAAATTTGCCCACACTTTTCAAAAATTCGAAACTATTTCAAAAATTGGGTTTTATAAAAATTTAGGGTTCATTTACATTGATATCCTATTTTTATAAATATTCGATTTAAAATCTATTTTAAAATATAATAGTTTATACTTAAATTGTTATATTTTAATAAATAGAAAAATGTTTGCATATGCTTCATACACTTTCAATTGGCTATTTATTTCATACAAATAACATAGTATAATTGGTAAGGAACTAAGGCTTATAAGCAGAAAGTCACGGGTTCAAGTCCCGCTTGGTGCATTTCCATGTTTTTTAACTATTTTTTATCTTCTTTTGCACTAGGACGCACCTGGACACAAGCACGTCCAGGTTCTTAATCTTGGTCATCAAGAAAGGTCCATGGGCCTTTGGGTTGGATCTTTTCCTTTTTAGGATTATTTTGACCTAGTTCTCAGTCTATAAATAGTGGCTCTCCACTCTCTCATTTTGATCAACAATTTTTCATAAACATTTCCTCACAATTTCTACACAAACCCTAACCATTTTACAAATCCTTTTTCAAAAGTCTTTTTTTTCAAAACCTCTTTTTTTTCAAAACCTCTTTTTATTTGGCCAATGATGATACCTGAGGCCATGCCTTTCCAAAGTAACCTCTTTTACTTTTAGGTTTGTTTTGGCTTACCCTTTGGCGGCCGATGATTAACATATGAGGCCACCAATGATGATGACACCTGAGACTCCTTTTTTTCCAAAATGATTCAATTCTTTTGTTTTGGCCGATGATTTACATATGAGGCCACCCTCTTATTATTGATTTTAAACTTTTAATTTATTTGTGGTTTCAAGCAGATGATGATGAGTCTGATGGTTCTTTTTCTTGAAAATAAATTTTTGTTTGATGATTATAACATTTTTTTTTACATCTAATTTTTTCAAACATTTTTTTACATCGATCAATTTTTTGACTTTTTATTAGTTTTTTGTTACCACATTTTAATATAATTTCGGATAGATATTTTCACATACAATACTAACTGACCCCTGTGTACATTTCTACACTAATTGTAAATTCCAAAAACTAATCATCATTATGTTCACTAAAACATTAAAGTTCAAATTGTAAATTTTTCTGCAGATCTGCAAGGGCCACCGAAAAAACCATGAAATGTTAAATCAGGACTACCGCGTAAAAACTTGCATTGCAACACCGAATTCGGCTACGACCTCTCTACCGTATCCTTCCACACAGCCGTCGAGTGTTCCAAGAACTCTTCACACTGACATCAACATCTAGCCACGGATTTTCCATCAACAACAACACAAGCTAATGGATACAATATAGAAGAAGAATGGAAACATATTAGATCAAAAATAGAAATACAATAACATTTGTTTGTGCTTTTCTTTGCAGGAATCTCGCATCCGTAGATGAACAAAACCACCCCGACGCAAATATCATCCACCGCGAGTCTGATCAGAAATCTCTGGCGGAACCTATACTCCATGTCGCTACCGATCGTGATTCTGAATACACCCACACCAAATCGCCTCCTTTCAACACGAACAGACGCTCAAGATCTCACCGGATCCGTCACCATCACACGCCGACGACACCGCGATCATCTTCAGCCACCGCGAGCGCCGCCCAACAACCCTTGATCGCCACATCAATCTCCGATGAAGCCACCCCCTTTAGTTCGACGGTTAGTTTTGATCTCGGCATTCACTTTTGCGTTCCTTGATTTATGTGTTGTCTTTTTTTTCATCTTGTTTTGTGAGTATGGAGAAAGAGAGAGATCTATGGAGAAAGAAATAAAGAAGAAAGTATGGTGTGCTGTTGTTCACAGTAAAAAACAAGGGAAGAATATTTGATTCACGACTATAATGCTTTTGTTTATTTTTTTTATTTTTTTATTACATCATATACCAAGTGGCGGGTAGTTATTGGGGAACGTATAGGTCAAAATTTCCTTTGAAAAATTGTTACTGTATATAGGAGATGAAACGTTTTTTTTTGTTCCCCAGGATTAGCATTAGTTGTTACATCATGTAGATAATCCCCTTATTGAAATTCTTAGTCATTTAGATTTTAACTAATTTAGTTTTAGGTTTATTTGGTAAATTAACTTAGGTAACTTATATGTTTAGCAAACTTAATTTTTTTTCGTTACTAAGTTATTCAATTTTAATTGATTTAAATCATTAGATTTAGTTAATTTTTCTCTATAAAAAAATATATTTTACATAAATGTATATAAAAACATAAAAGTCCAAAAAATATGTGTTTTATACTAAAAATAATTTGTTTAATTTTTAACTTCTCTTTTAGTATTAACATGATGATTTTTTTTATTTTCTTATTATCATTTTACGTATCTGTACTAACGTTTTCTTTATTTTTTGCGAGGTACTACAATCTTGAGTCCTCGGATTATTTCATGGACATTTACAAGCCTTTGCTTTAATTTTTTGTATATATTTTAGCTTTAGTCCCCGTTCGGGTTTATTGTAATAATCGTAGTTTATTTTCCGCACCTCTAATTATGTAACTGCCCCAAAGCCATGTAATAGCGTAGGACATTTATTTTCCGCACATTTAAATAATTAACTGTTAGTAATTAGGGTGTGTATGGCAAGACTAAAAGCAATCGTAGCTAACCTAATACAAGATAAAATACTCGAATTTAACACACTCGCACTCACTCACCTCTAGGGTACGCCCCTCTTGGTTGCCTTACGAATAAAAATGGTCGTGTCCCTCGAATATAGAGGTACCCATTAGCAAAAGTCCCGACGATTAAAAATCATCGCAAAGATCATAGTCCCTCGATGACCCTCGATGTTGCCTACGAATATATGATCTAGTCCCTCGAATGGTTGCCTACGAAACGATGATTGTCCCTTCGAATTTGCTAAAGGTACCTCTACTTGTTGCCTCCAATGACCTCCGATGACCCTTCGATTGACCCGCACATCCAATGTATAGGACTACCTACCCTCATATGGTATGGATAGTACTATCGCCCAAGGAAAACTTTAAAGTATGGGAAAGACCTCACGAACTTAGGGTAGGAACTCTTAAGTGCTTGCTCACAACAAATCAACAAACGCTTTTCACACCATGTTTTCTAACATTCGTCTTTTTAGACATTACTCAAAATCAAACTGTTTTTCTAAATACACACGACACCTTTTCAAACGTTTCAAAACAAACAAGTGAGCTAAGCAACTAAGAGCCCGTAGATAACTACGGATGAAAAGGGTGCTTACACCTTCCCCTTTCATAACCTACCCCCCGAACTCAATCTCTTTTCAAAGAAGGTCTTTCCTGTTCTTTTATGCCTTTCCTAATTGGATAAAATAAAAGTCGGTGGCGACTCTTGCTCACCGCAACATTGTTGCTTGCTTAAAAATAAAAGTCAGTTCACCGAGTTACAGAACTGGCGACTCTGCTGGGGAGTCTTTAAGAGGGGTTTACCTTAGGGCTTAGTTCATTATAAATGTTTTTAATTGTTTGTTTGTATGCTTTATTTTTAAGGGAATTGCTTGGGTTTGTTATTGTGTGAAAGGTCCTACACCCGGATCTAGTGTACCTTAAGTATGTGGCATGAGACCAGAAAAACTGTACGACATGTATCGTTATGGTTGAACTGGTGGCCACCGTTAGTGCGACACTTTGGTTTGTCCTGATGGCCCTTGAATCTGATCGAGGAGACATTTGGCTACCGCGTGGTGTCATGAGCACTAATTTGCCCTTAGAATCCTAGTTGAACTTGACTTTGGCCTATTAGAAAGTAGCGAGATGGCCGGCTTTGGATTCCTGACCGAAGCTGGTTGATACTCGATGCTACACTCATTGAGATCAATCTTTCAAGATGTTTTCGGTCAGCCACCCGAGCGCTGATTGAGATAATGCTTTCAAGAACGATCATTGAGATGAGCACCATAGAACCCGGTTACTATTTTAGGACAGGTTGAACCAACTAAACTTCAGTGGGGAGGGTACTTACCTATGGACTCCATGCGAGCCTTTAAACTTAAGGACACTTGTGTGACTTGATTATTATATAACCGTTTGGTTTCCTTGCAAAATATGTTTATACCCTAACCGTTTGGTTCCCTCGTAGGATTTGTTTATACACTAACCGTTTGGTTTCCTTGCAGGATTTGTGTGTACGCTAACAGCTTGAATTCCTTGCAGGATTTGTGTGTACGCTAACAACTTGAACTCTTTGTAGGACCTACTCGTCCTCACCACCTAACTAACCTTTTTCAAGGATCTCAATTATTTAGGGCGCATAGTTCTAGATGCCTTCAAACTCAAAGGTACAGTTCCTATCAAGGGGCAAGAGGATTTATTTTCCTTTAGCCAGATGCCTTCAAACTCAAACGTACAGTTTCTATCAAGGGGCAAGAGGATTTATTTTCCTTTATCCAGATGCCTTCAAACTCAAGGGTACAGTTTCTATCAAGGGGCAAGAGGATTTATTTTCCTTTAGCCATATGTCTTCAAACTCAAAAGTATCATACCCCGAATCAGAGGCTATGACCCACTGGATATGGTGAGCTTGATTCATAAAAAAGGACGTTCAAAGATGGAAGTCAAAGTTCTTCAACAAAGCTGCAACTACATTTCAATGTTGCAAAATAAATTCCATAAAGATCCTTGAAAACATTGCATAAGCATTTACATACATATCATTGCATAACAGGTTTCCAGACAACGGGTTTCTCATCTTCTTCCTCAAATCCCTAAAGCTGGATACTCACAACTCATGTGTGGCTTCATCAGAATCCTCTCTCTAGAAGTAATCTACAAGTTCAGATATGAACGCTTGGTTTGGTTTCTTCTCTGGGGCACTTGGTCAGTCGATCAATAATTGCCAACCAGTCCGAGATAAGGTACAAGACCTGATTGATGCAAAGGCTATCATATTCACACTTGCAGGCCAGATTTGGAGTTCTCCTTTGACTCAATGGACCTTCTGAAGCAATAAGTCCATACGGAGAAAATCTCCTCAATGTTGGCAATTCGTAATTTCTCATGCATTTTCATGCGTAATCTTTCTTGTTCTTGTTCAATACTGTCTATATGCAATACTTGTTTGTTTTTTAACTATAATAACGATGCATTGGATATGTTTGTCTTGAAAAAATTCATTCGCTCTCGCTCTAATATGTTTTTATTTGCTTGTGATACCAAACTCTCAGTGATAAAGCATGATGACTCTGAAGGGAGAATGACAAACACATAATACCAATAATCTCAAATGGTGTGCTTTCGAGTAAAACCCTGTTGATGATGTACAGGCATTGTTTCAAATTCCCAAACACTGGAGATATAAGGAAGTTAATCCCTTGCCAACCCCTTTGAGCCTTGAAGTAGGAGTTTCTTTTCTCTGCGAAAAAACCCTCACATTTAACCTAGGGGCAGGGTAGTGTTCAGTTAACTTGATTGAGTGTTCAAAATTCAGTAGGAGCTCGCATCTAAGGATACAATAATGGTTATCTTTCAAAAAGGTTGAGGAAAAGTTGAGACCGCAATGATCATCTCTCGCAATAGAAGGTCAACATATGACGATACAACAACGATTATCCCTCGTCGACCAAGAAATGAGGCAGTCACAATCTTTCCAACAAATCGAAGACGTCTTAGGATCATACGACTTGTTTAAAAAAAAAGAATGAATTAAAAAGAAAAAAAAAAGAGAAAAAAAAGCCTGCTAAGTCAATAACTTGAAAACAAATGACTTAGGCAAAAATTAGGGCATCCCGCCGGAATTCAAAAGAATTTGTCCAGGAAAAGGTTAGGGAAACAAAAAAGATCCTCAACAAAAAGGAAAAGTCGTGTGACTATAAATTCAAGATCATGTGATCATACACCAAGAATAAGAGGTAAGTGACTGCCATGTCCAAACACCTCATCGATTCCTCAATTGTCTCAAACTCCTCTCGAAGGATGAATGCTCGCATCGAGTTAACTGAACTTAGGTTGGAGAACATCATGAAGGGGGTGGGAACCAATAAATTTTGAGCCTATATATCTTTTTTTTTCTAAAAACCGTGAACCTGGCCACGTTACAACCCTCAAAAGTCCTAATTGAAGCAGGGTTAATTCGAAAGCATACTGTAACGAGAATACGGTAAACTGACTCCTAGGAGTTCTGCTAAAACGCTTGAGTTGGTATCACACCACCTTTCACACAAAAAATCGATGTTTTGACATCCTTTCAAAAAAAAATTCTTCTTTAAACTTCAAGACAAACATGAACTTTGCATTAGAATTATATCTCTCATAATAAACATTCTTTGTATATGAACAAGTACTTGACTCCAGGAAAGCTTCCATCATGAGCTGCTGATGAAAAGTTTAATCCTCTCAAGGGACAAGTTGTCTTCAGAACTCTGTTGAGTTCGAGCAAGAATATCTCAAATTCTGATCACCCTCAAGGGCACAAAAGCAGTCGAAATACTCTGTTGAGTAGGCATTCAGATATCCAGGGGCAATCCGGTCACGATTCATAGAATCTCTCGAAGGTGTTGAACAATCAGAAATGCTAGTCCATCACTGGGGACATGTTGCATTGGTCACCAATCTCAGCAAGAGCTGTTTAGCTACTAGTATCAGATGGTGTCAATATCAGTCTCTCATTCGAAGTTCTGGTTCCAATCATCTCAAGTGTCGGGTATATCAGGCTACCGACTCCAGGGGCAGGTAGACTCCCCATGCAAAAGGCCACATATGGTTAAGAAAATGTTTTCCAACAACAAGTGACATGGGGGCAATGAAAATTGAAATATCAAGGGATCTTACCCACAAAGTTGTTTTCACAACAATATCCCCACAGAGTAATCCTCGAGGAGTTATCTTCAGGTAATCTCTTCCCAACAGAGACTTGGCTCCCCAACACTACATGCTCTCCGATACAATATTCTTCTCCAACAGGGTTTATTCAAACTCACTGTCCCTAGTAAAGTTGGCACTCACAGTGGAAACTTGGTCAGGTATCCATCTATCTTATCCCTAGTCAGGGCACATCAGGATCAAATCACTCAAGCTACTTTCATCCCCAAGAGGTAATAAAAATCCCCAGCTGGATTTCCTAAAACAAAAGATAGGAATTCTCAACCACCCTGTCATTATCTCCAGCAGCATACAAAGATTTATTTTCTCAACCAGCAATTACCTTACAAAGTTACCAATATTCTTCGACTATATAGTCAAGCCATGCATCATTCATAATACATACATAACATACAATATTCTCGTTTATTTCGAGAACCTCATTCACATTACATGCATAACATACAACATTCTTGTTTATTTTGAGAACCTCATTACACAATACATGCATCATGACATTGCATAAAACTAATTTCGCCTTTTCAGGTCATTTCACAATCAAAAGAACATTATCATCCAAGTATAGTGCAAAGACGATCGTATCAACGATTCAATCCTAACACTCATTCAAGACAAATACAATTCTAATGCTTCATTCCAAGTCTTTCCCCATAGATAACTCAGAAACAATTAAAGAACTTCTCATCCTTTATAGGAACCTTTCTAGGTAGTCTTTTCTAAGACGTTTATCAACCTTTCTAGGTAGTCTTTTCTAAGACCTTTATCAAACCTTTCTAGGTAGTCTTTTCTAAGACGTTTATCAAACCTTTCTAGGTAGTCTTTTCTAAGACGTTTATCAAACCTTTCTAGGTAGTCTTTTCTAAGACGTTTATCAAACCTTTCTAGGTAGTCTTTTCTAAGACGTTTATCAACCTTTCTAGGTAGTCTTTTCTAAGACATTTATCGACCTTTCTAGGTAGTCTTTTCTAAGACATTTCTTATCCTTTATAGGAGCCTTTCTAGGTAGTCTTTTCTAAGACGTTTCTTACCCTTTCTAGGAACCTTTCTAGGTAGTCTTCTCTAAGACGTTTCTTATCCTTTCTAGGAACCTTTTTAGGTTAGTCTTTTCTAAGATGTTTCATATCCTTTCTAGGAGCCTTTCTAGGTAGTCTTTTCTAAGACGTTTCATAACTTTTCTAGGTAGTCTTGTTTAAGACGTTTCATATCCTTTCTAGGAGCCTTTCTAGGCAGTCTTTTTCTAAGACGTGTCATATCATTTCTAGGTTAATCTTCTTTAAGACGTATCATATCCTTTCTAGGAACCTCTCCAGGTAGTCTTCCGTAAGACATTACTTCATCTCTCCTTCAGATACAATCAATGCACACGATCTAGCCTGAAAAGCGTCTTCTTTAGACAGACATCTTGTCAAACACCTGGATGACATCTTCAAGCCCATCTCCACTAAAAGTCCCTTCATCAGCAAGGGCAAATTTCTTGGTATTCTAGTGTCCAATCCTCTTCTACCTTTAGATCACGATTGGCAGACGTGCCAATCTACCTCTTCAGGTTTAAGAAGATTGAACAGGGGCAGCTGTCATACCCCAAAATTTGCCCACACTTTTCAAAAATTCGAAACTATTTCAAAAATTGGGTTTTATAAAAATTTAGGGTTCATTTACATTGATATCCTATTTTTATAAATATTCGATTTAAAATCTATTTTAAAATATAATAGTTTATACTTAAATTGTTATATTTTAATAAATAGAAAAATGTTTGCATATGCTTCATACACTTTCAATTGGCTATTTATTTCATACAAATAACATAGTACAATTGGTAAGGAACTAAGGCTTATAAGCAGAAAGTCACGGGTTCAAGTCCCGCTTGGTGCATTTCCATGTTTTTTAACTATTTTTTATCTTCTTTTGCACTAGGACGCACCTGGACACAAGCACGTCCAGGTTCTTAATCTTGGTCATCAAGAAAGGTCCATGGGCCTTTGGGTTGGATCTTTTCCTTTTTAGGATTATTTTGACCTAGTTCTCAGTCTATAAATAGTGGCTCTCCACTCTCTCATTTTGATCAACAATTTTTCATAAACATTTCCTCACAATTTCTACACAAACCCTAACCATTTTACAAATCCTTTTTCAAAAGTCTTTTTTTTCAAAACCTCTTTTTTTTCAAAACCTCTTTTTATTTGGCCAATGATGATACCTGAGGCCATGCCTTTCCAAAGTAACCTCTTTTACTTTTAGGTTTGTTTTGGCTTACCCTTTGGCGGCCGATGATTAACATATGAGGCCACCAATGATGATGACACCTGAGACTCCTTTTTTTCCAAAATGATTCAATTCTTTTGTTTTGGCCGATGATTTACATATGAGGCCACCCTCTTATTATTGATTTTAAACTTTTAATTTATTTGTGGTTTCAAGCAGATGATGATGAGTCTGATGGTTCTTTTTCTTGAAAATAAATTTTTGTTTGATGATTATAACATTTTTTTTTACATCTAATTTTTTCAAACATTTTTTTACATCGATCAATTTTTTGACTTTTTATTAGTTTTTTGTTACCACATTTTAATATAATTTCGGATAGATATTTTCACATACAATACTAACTGACCCCTGTGTACATTTCTACACTAATTGTAAATTCCAAAAACTAATCATCATTATGTTCACTAAAACATTAAAGTTCAAATTGTAAATTTTTCTGCAGATCTGCAAGGGCCACCGAAAAAACCATGAAATGTTAAATCAGGACTACCGCGTAAAAACTTGCATTGCAACACCGAATTCGGCTACGACCTCTCTACCGTATCCTTCCACACAGCCGTCGAGTGTTCCAAGAACTCTTCACACTGACATCAACATCTAGCCACGGATTTTCCATCAACAACAACACAAGCTAATGGATACAATATAGAAGAAGAATGGAAACATATTAGATCAAAAATAGAAATACAATAACATTTGTTTGTGCTTTTCTTTGCAGGAATCTCGCATCCGTAGATGAACAAAACCACCCCGACGCAAATATCATCCACCGCGAGTCTGATCAGAAATCTCTGGCGGAACCTATACTCCATGTCGCTACCGATCGTGATTCTGAATACACCCACACCAAATCGCCTCCTTTCAACACGAACAGACGCTCAAGATCTCACCGGATCCGTCACCATCACACGCCGACGACACCGCGATCATCTTCAGCCACCGCGAGCGCCGCCCAACAACCCTTGATCGCCACATCAATCTCCGATGAAGCCACCCCCTTTAGTTCGACGGTTAGTTTTGATCTCGGCATTCACTTTTGCGTTCCTTGATTTATGTGTTGTCTTTTTTTTCATCTTGTTTTGTGAGTATGGAGAAAGAGAGAGATCTATGGAGAAAGAAATAAAGAAGAAAGTATGGTGTGCTGTTGTTCACAGTAAAAAACAAGGGAAGAATATTTGATTCACGACTATAATGCTTTTGTTTATTTTTTTTATTTTTTTATTACATCATATACCAAGTGGCGGGTAGTTATTGGGGAACGTATAGGTCAAAATTTCCTTTGAAAAATTGTTACTGTATATAGGAGATGAAACGTTTTTTTTTGTTCCCCAGGATTAGCATTAGTTGTTACATCATGTAGATAATCCCCTTATTGAAATTCTTAGTCATTTAGATTTTAACTAATTTAGTTTTAGGTTTATTTGGTAAATTAACTTAGGTAACTTATATGTTTAGCAAACTTAATTTTTTTTCGTTACTAAGTTATTCAATTTTAATTGATTTAAATCATTAGATTTAGTTAATTTTTCTCTATAAAAAAATATATTTTACATAAATGTATATAAAAACATAAAAGTCCAAAAAATATGTGTTTTATACTAAAAATAATTTGTTTAATTTTTAACTTCTCTTTTAGTATTAACATGATGATTTTTTTTATTTTCTTATTATCATTTTACGTATCTGTACTAACGTTTTCTTTATTTTTTGCGAGGTACTACAATCTTGAGTCCTCGGATTATTTCATGGACATTTACAAGCCTTTGCTTTAATTTTTTGTATATATTTTAGCTTTAGTCCCCGTTCGGGTTTATTGTAATAATCGTAGTTTATTTTCCGCACCTCTAATTATGTAACTGCCCCAAAGCCATGTAATAGCGTAGGACATTTATTTTCCGCACATTTAAATAATTAACTGTTAGTAATTAGGGTGTGTATGGCAAGACTAAAAGCAATCGTAGCTAACCTAATACAAGATAAAATACTCGAATTTAACACACTCGCACTCACTCACCTCTAGGGTACGCCCCTCTTGGTTGCCTTACGAATAAAAATGGTCGTGTCCCTCGAATATAGAGGTACCCATTAGCAAAAGTCCCGACGATTAAAAATCATCGCAAAGATCATAGTCCCTCGATGACCCTCGATGTTGCCTACGAATATATGATCTAGTCCCTCGAATGGTTGCCTACGAAACGATGATTGTCCCTTCGAATTTGCTAAAGGTACCTCTACTTGTTGCCTCCAATGACCTCCGATGACCCTTCGATTGACCCGCACATCCAATGTATAGGACTACCTACCCTCATATGGTATGGATAGTACTATCGCCCAAGGAAAACTTTAAAGTATGGGAAAGACCTCACGAACTTAGGGTAGGAACTCTTAAGTGCTTGCTCACAACAAATCAACAAACGCTTTTCACACCATGTTTTCTAACATTCGTCTTTTTAGACATTACTCAAAATCAAACTGTTTTTCTAAATACACACGACACCTTTTCAAACGTTTCAAAACAAACAAGTGAGCTAAGCAACTAAGAGCCCGTAGATAACTACGGATGAAAAGGGTGCTTACACCTTCCCCTTTCATAACCTACCCCCCGAACTCAATCTCTTTTCAAAGAAGGTCTTTCCTGTTCTTTTATGCCTTTCCTAATTGGATAAAATAAAAGTCGGTGGCGACTCTTGCTCACCGCAACATTGTTGCTTGCTTAAAAATAAAAGTCAGTTCACCGAGTTACAACGGGGTCTCGCCATGTTATGAAAGAAGACAGTGTACCATTCCACTTGAAGTTTCTCTCCTCTCACCTATGGTAATGCTTGGCAATAACAAATTTCTCTTCTGCTAATGTTATCTGCCAGTCTGTTTGGTGCCCGCTGTAGCTTTTGCTCTTCACAATTCTCTTCAAAATCCAAGAGCAGTCCTGAGGTGGGGACCAGTCCTGGAATTCTCCTCCTTTCATATAGTAGGCATCAAGCCATTTCACCTATAGGTTGTCTTTCTTCCCTTGAATATTCCATAACAGCTTTAACATTGTGGCTTGATTCCACTCCTTGAGTGATGTTATATTCAGACCTCCAGCTTTTTTGGGATCACACACCCTATCCCAAGATCTAGGGGCTTTCTTGCAACTTTTACCACTCCATAAGAACATTCTACAGATACTTTCCACTTGATGTATCACCTTCTTTGGGAGAGGGAATACCTGCATCCAATAAGCTGTAACCGAAAATAAGACACTTTTAACCAATTGGCTTCTTCCTACAACACTTAAGAGACGGGTTGTCTAGTGATGAATGTGAGATGTGATCTTGTCCAAAAGAGGTTGACATTGAGGTATGCTAAGTCTTCTACTAGAAAGAGGTTGACATTGATTTTTCCTCCAGGCTAGTACCTCAAAAGTATACTTTACATTTGTTGGGATTAGCCTTCAACCGAGTAGCCCTGGAAAATTGATTAAACACCTGCATTATTAAACTAATAGAGACATGGTCAGCCTTTGAAAACAACAGCAAATCATCTGCAAAGCAGATGTTAGTGATTTTTAGTCTAGCACACTTAGGATGAAAATGGAACCCAGGATTATAGAGGAAAAACATGTATGTACGTTACATAGTTATAAATCTATTTATTATTAAAATATTTTCAATTTTATAATTTCTAGAGGAAAAACATGTATGTCAATCTTTAAATTTTTTTTTTGGTTACAATCTATTACGTTTTTAGTATAAGAATTATATATTCAATTTTATATCTAAACTAAAACTCAAAAAATAAATATTTTTGTATTGAGTTACTTAACAAAATTTTCGTGTATATATATATATATATATATATATATATATATATATATATATATATATATATATATATATATATATATATATATATATATATATATATATATATATATATATATATATATATATATATATATATATATATATATAAATCACTTGGTCACAAATTTATTAATTCATTTTAAAATATGAATATTTAAAAAATATTTGAATAAATATATTACTAAAATATATTTAGAATTTTTTCAAAATTCCCCATATTTCTCAATCTCACCTTTCAAATGCTTTATTAATTTTTATTACTTCCAACTAATATTATTTATAATTTATAATGGCCAACTAATATTGTTAATAATTTTTGTAAATTAATTTACTATTAAATTTATATTCAAAAATAATATATAAAGGTATTTTTTTGTAACTATAAAAACTAATGATAATATATACTATTATTTTTATTAATTAAAATTTAAATTATACATAATTTTTAAAATATAAGCATAAAAAACAACTAATATATAACTTATAAAGTAGATAAAATAAATATTAAATAAAAACAATATATATATAAATATATAT
Source organism: Vicia villosa (assembly GCF_029867415.1). Lineage (NCBI taxonomy): Eukaryota > Viridiplantae > Streptophyta > Magnoliopsida > Fabales > Fabaceae > Vicia > Vicia villosa. Next base: position 108,010,210 of record NC_081180.1, on the reverse strand, counting down.
ATATATATATATATATATATATATATATATATATATATATATATATATATATATATATATATATATATATATATATATATATATATATATATATATATATATATATATATCAAAATTGTATTTGAATAGTCTCACCCTCATATTATTATAATAAAACAAAGATAAGTAAAAATTAAATATATTATCTAATAAAACACGTGCAATGCATGGGTAGTTTACCTAGCAATAATAAGTGACCCCAAACTACACAAAGTTTCATCCACATCACATCAACAACACAATTCACCTGATTTATATCGCAGCCATACATAATAATAACAATAACAAACAACACTATTTCAGCACATTAAGAAAAATACAATATATAAAACTAGTATTCATATTTTTAAATTATCAAAAAAATATATTTTATTTATCCTTTCTCATTAGAACAATTATGCATTAATCATTTTATTCTATAATATCTAACTATTAGTTTTGTTATAATTAGTATGAGAAAATGCCCTTACATTATACCTTTTTCTTCCCAGCCGCATTTAAAGATCAACCCGAGCAAGACGCTATATGCATCATGCTTTCAGATATTAATTTGAGTTAACGTCTAGGATTTTTTCCTCTCCCTTGATTCCTCATCCTCTAGCCTATTCGTTTTTGCTAGTTTATGAATAAAAATTAAAAATACGATATTAAAATACACAAAAAATACCGATTTCAAAATTAGGTAAAATAAAACTACCCCAAAACAAAATTTAAATTTGATGAAAATATCATTTATGTTCACCCAGTCGTTTCGATGCTGGTTTTGCGCAAATCAGAGTTACGGTGATGGAGATACGAAGAAAATAACAGTGTTAATCAATCGGAAAAAAAATGATATTTTAAACGATAGAAACGAAGAGATGAAAAATAAAATATATATGAAAATTTTTCACTAACTAATTAGTAAAAGCAACATACTGAATTTTGAGACGAAACAGATAAATTATTTTAAAAAATTAATTGAGATCAGAATTGATAATCTTCCTCAGGCGACTATGCTCCGTAACCGGCAAAAGCTTTTTCCTATCACTTCTTTACTGCAGAAGAAGAGAAATAACTGAGGTATGAATACTGGTCATCGAACTCGGTATTCTCCGAGTGTCGTCCTTTGCGAGAGCTCCTTTATCACTGGAGCCAAAGTGCTTGGTTTAGTATCAATTATTAATAATAATAAATTTTTTAAAAAAATTAGTGCAATATAGTGATACACAATTAAAGAAAATTCATCATAATATTATTAATTTATTATGATAATTCTTTATAAAATAAATAATTAAAATATGATGATACTTGTAAATAATTAAATAAACACATGATATAAATTGATGTTTAAATAATAGATCACAAAAATTTACCAAAAGAATTTAAATGATATATATTAAAATATCAGGATATTACATTCTTACCCTCTTAAAATAGTTTCGTCCTCAAAATTAAATAGTTGTAACAAATCGAAAAAACATTTGTAAATACATCTTACGTAAAACAATTCAATACTTTTCATTTAAATTCACAATTATAAACTCTTTTCAATTCGTTTTGGAAGGTATAAAATTATGTAAATTATTCACCTATGTTTATAACAAACGAATAAAAATATTAAGATGTCGCACTGCCTATGCGCACTCTGATCTCAAATGAATATGAGCGTTAAATTTATAACTCAAGTAATTTTTGTTTAAAAAAACTATTAAAATCGAGAGTACCCCTAATTATTAAAATATTTACAATAATAACATATTTTAATATCAAATCTATATAAAGTAATTTAATATAGAATAAAATACTTTACTAAAATAAACTATCACACATGTAAATAAATAAATCTTTTCTTAAACAAAATCGTGAAAAAATAAAGCAACACTATAAAAGATAGAGAAAATATATTTAACATAAATATTAAATAACGTAAAATATAAATATTTATGGTATTATAAATCACGAGGAGTTTTAAAATCAAAACTAAAAGTGAATAGTTAAATCGAACCGTTGATCGCCTACTCATGTGCTTAGGATTTTCTATTGACTTTGTATGCTCTAACAGTTGCCAAGGTTGAACTATTTCACTCATTATAATCTCATATAATATCAACAAGAGATTGAGGTGGATCAATTCCTTAAGTTGTCAATAGTTAGCCAACAGTCACAATGATGATATAGACAATCATAACCTAACAATCATAATGTTCGCCACAACTTACACTCAGAGTCCGCTGAGTTTTCCATTAGTCTTCAACATATTTGATTCACGCTCCTCCGAAATAACATGACTTATCATAGTTAATATAAATGTTTCACTTACTTGTACCTAAAGCATACACCAACCCTTGAGGATGAATATCGAGTTATCCATATCTTACAACTTAGTTGAGTTAGAAAGATTTAACAATTTATTCTTAACTCTAGATGTTCCAAAAGTTAAATTTGATCTCAAATAACCATATATTTGAAAAATACATAGAGAGGTCAAAAAATGAAACCATCAAGCAATAAGAAATATGCACACGACGTAGAATACAACCACTTATACCTCAATTCATATTTCCAACTATTTTCTTTAAACATGTTGGAATAAACTCAATCTGCAATACTCAATCACACCCAGTCATGATATTTTCACTTTCTCCAAACAAGTCACATGATATTTTATGCAATACAAAACAAACTCATTTAATTATCTTAGATCCATAAACATTGTATATCAGTTTTTTTAAAATATATTTGGTGTCAACATTATAAAAGAATAGATAATTTAAATATATAAATAACAACAATAGAGACTACAACACACATAAACTATGGAAAGATTTAAGACAACCAACTTACGGATAAAAACAACAGGTTTAACAGATAATAACACCTCTTTTAGTGACAGACAATAAAGAAGGGATAGTACATAAAATCACTTTTAGTGACAGACAATAAAAAAAGATAATGCAGAAAATAACTTTTAGTGACAAACAACATATTAGATATTACAGAGAAAATAACCGTTAGTAACAGACTACAGATTCTAAGTTATACATAAAATAAGGTTTAGTGACAGACAGTAGTAAAACAAATTTTGCAGAAAAGATCTTTAGTGACAGACCATATAAATACATGCTTTACAAAAAGACTTTTAGTGACGGGAGAAAAAAAACTGATTATGTAGAGAAGAACTTATTGTGACAGGCAACAACAAAGCAGTTTATAATAATCAAACATTCTCACAAATTAAAAAAAATTATTGTACTAGCCTTATAAACCTACTTTATAAGGGCATATACCATCTCCAAAAATTAAGTTATGCTCACCGTCTTTTATAAACCTTATTTCTTTAATCAAAATAAAATAGAGCTATTATCTTTCATACAAATGATTTTTTTTTTGAATAGCTCAAATAACTTTTATGTCATGATAAAAACACTTTAATTTACATGAAGTAAAAATAATCACAAAATTCATAAAACAATAAATATATAAACAAACAGGTAAATGAATATTAAAATAGTTAAGAATATTAGTGTCGGCTTAACTGACGCTGCTATTAAAGATTTATTTAAATATTTTAAGGAAGGATTTAATCTTTTAGCGTCCGCAAGAGAGACACAAATCCGACGCTATTAGCGTCGATGTCGGGGGCCGACGCTAAATACCCGACATTAAGATGCAGTTTTCTAGTAATAGTTATATGGAATATAAGGTTTTTTTTTTTTTGAAAAAACCGTAAAAGAAATGGCATTACAAAATTTAATTTTCAGAGACATTGTGGAAATTTATTTTCAGAAAGGCAGCACTAACGTCAAAAATCCATATAAAATAATTGTTTTTTCATTAAGAATGAAAGGTAGCAATGTACTACTATATATACAAGAAAATTTCTTTACCCACCTCCCTATGGGGGTCACCCCCAGCGAAAAACCAAAACTACCCCTGCTTCAGAGATTCATCTCCGAAGTTTTTTTTTTTGATTTTTTGTTGACTTCGGAAATGCATCTCCGAAAACACCAATTTTTTGGTGTTTTCGGAGATGCATTTCCGAAGTCAAAAAAATTCAAAATCCATGCATATTTTCGGAAGTTCATTTCCGAAACTGTTGCTGCATATACAAATTTCCCTCCTTCACTATTTCATCATTTTTCTCCAAAACTTCTCAAACCCCTCTCTAAAACCCAATCAATCTCCATCCATTTTTCGCCCTAAAATCAAGTTTCAAACCGTTGATCACGTTAAAGGGAGCATATAAAGCATCAATTTCAGGTAAACATCACTCATTTCATCCCCTATTTCACTACATTGATTGATAAATTTTATGCTGAAAACTGCTATGGTTCGGAAGTTCATTTCCGAAATATATTACCTAATAAATTTCGGAAATGAACTTCCGAAATATGCCCTGGCAGTTTAAAAAAAAAACAGTTTGGCCAATTTTGCTAATTTATTCATTTGTTAGGTATGGTGCATCCGGACAACATTGTGCAAGACGATGGAGGCATAGTTCCGGAAATTGTCAACGTTAATAACGATCCGGTTATTGACGTTACTCCTATGATCGATGCGGTCGATGTTCGGCAACATTTTACAAATGATCGGAGCTTCGGTAGTCGCGAACAATTGATTGATTGGGTTCAGAAGGAAGCTCACAAACATGGATTTGGAATTGTTATTTTAAGGTCGGACAACGGAAATAGTAGGCGGAAAGCTTTCGTTGTTTTGAATTGCGAACGGGGTGGTAGTTATGTACAATCAAACCGGGTGCTAAAACACGAGGACACGGGATCGAGAAAGTGCGGGTGTCCGTTTAAGTTGCGTGCTACTCGGAGGGTTGATGATTTGTGGCGGTTAACCGTAATTTGTGGAATTCATAATCATGCCTTGGATGTCAAGTTACACGGGCATCCAATGGCGTGTCACTTGTCCCGTGAAGAGAGGAATGTGATATCGGACCTAACGATAGTCAAAGTGGCGCCTCGCAACATACTTGCCGATTTGAAGCGTAAGAATCCGGATAGCGTTTCAAATATCAAGCAAGTTTACAATGAACGACACAATCTCAAAGTATTGAATATGGGCCCTCGGTCGGAAATGCAACAACTTTTGAAACTACTAGACGATAACAAATATGTTTCAAGCTTCCGAACCTCCGAGGATAAAGTTACGGTGCGTGATATTTTTTGGACTCATCCCGAAAGTATCAAATTATTCAACACATTTCCAACCGTTCTAGTCATGGATTCGACGTACAAGACAAACAAATATAGGCTTCCTCTTCTAGAGATCGTCGGTGTGACCTCGACGGACAAGACTTATTCGGTGGGGTTTGCTTTTTTGGAGTGTGAAAAAGAAGACAACTTTACGTGGGCCTTGGGAATTTGCAAGTCTTTGTTAGTTGATCAAGAGGTTATGCCAAACGTCATTGTCACCGATCGAGACAATGCTTTGATGAATGCGGTCGATACCGTCTTCCCGACATCTACCGCTTTACTTTGCCGGTATCACATAACTTGCAACGTGAGAAGCAAGTTGAAACCCGCGGTTGGGACAAAAGATAGGCCGGATGAAAATGGTAAAGTTGTCAAAGCCGGTGTTGTGGTTGATAGGATAATGGCGGCATGGAGGGGAATTTTGGATGCATACTCCGAAGAGGATTATACCGAGAAATTGGTACACTTTAGGTCTTTGTGTGGTTCCATTAAGACTTGTTGTCATTACGTCGAATCCACCATTCTTGACAAAGTTAGAGAAAAAGTCGTGTGCGCTTGGACAAATCGGGTTAGACATCTTGGTTGCACCACGACTAACCGAGTTGAATCCGCACATGCGGTCTTCAAGAGGTGGTTGGGTGATAGCAAGGGAGATTTGTGTCGCGGATGGGACACCGTGAACCAAATGCTTGAAAATCAACACAATGAAATTCAAACATCGTTCGGTCGGAGCAAGACGGTTATGGGACACCGGTATAAGGGCCAAATTCTATTCTCCCAATTGATTTACAACATATCTCGAGCGGGTTTGAATTTCTTGTTTCATGAAGCTAAGCGGTCGGAGACCACGGGGACGGATAGTTCATTATGTGGGTGCACCATTAGAACTACATACGGCCTTCCGTGTGCTTGTATACTTGCAAAAAAGAAAAATTTGAATTCACCCATACGCATGGATGAGGTAGCCGACCATTGGAAGAAACTTCGGTTTGATGATTTTGACCCGCCGAAAGAAAATGACTCCAAAATCACCATCTCCGACGAGTTGGAAGTGATAATGGAGAAGTTTGCTAAAGCGGACGACACAACAAAAATGCACATAAAAGAACAATTGCGAAAGATCGCATTTCCGGAGACCACCGATTTGAAACCGCCATCTCAACCGGTTAAAACGAAAGGTGCACCGAAAAAGTCCAAAATTACACAAGATGACACGTCAACAAAACGATCTCCTTCCTACTTTGAACATGTTGATGCATCGTTCCCGGAAATTCATGAGACACCGAAGTCTAAGTGTAGTGGTAACAAAGGAGCCCGTATTTCGAAGCCACCTCGTACACCGCCGATCAAAAAATCACCAATTGTCTACATTGATGAGATGCCACTTTTTATGCACAAATATATCGATAACATCGTTGATGTTGGAGGCGACGACAATTGTGGATATCGTGTTAGAACAAGATTTGTTCTTATCAATTATCTTAGTTTTGATGATAACAATAATATGAATTTTGCTTAAGATAATATGGTACTCTAATCCAATGCAATTTCCCTTTCAGGAAATATATAAAGAGTACGCATAATTCAGCGCTCAGAAGATGTGTCTCAAATGGTTCAGCATGCAACATCAGAACATGGTCTGGCAAGACATCAGAAGATGGTCGAAGCAGAATCAGAACATGGGTCTATGAAAGCATCAGAAGAACATGAGATCAGAAGCACTGAAGATCAGAAGATGGTATCACGCTCAGAAGCACTTCAAGGTCAGAAGATCAGAAGATGCTATGCACCAAGCTGTTTGACTCTGATGATATTCAAACGTCGTATTCACAAACATCAGATCAGAAGGAAATACACGTGGCAGACTACGCTGACTGACAAAAGGAACGTTAAAGCTACTAAAGGCTACGTCAGTAGACACAGCGTGAACAAGGCTCGAGGTAGTTGACAAAAGCGTATAACATTAAATGCAAAGCTGTACGGAACACGCAAAGCATTAAATGCATTCAACGGTCATCTTCTCAACGCCTATAAATATGAAGTTCTGATGAGAAGCAAGGTTACCAATTCTTATCAACTCTGAACGAAAATAAACTTGCTGAAACGCTATTCATTCAAAGCTCAGAATCTTCATCAAAGCTCACTACATTGCTGTTGTAATATTCTAGTGAGATTAAGCTTAAACTGTAAGAGAAATATCACAGTTGTGATTATAGCTTTTAAGAAGCATTTGTAAACTCTTAAATTGATTACATTAAGTTGTAAGGAACTAGAGTGATCGTGTGATCAGTATACTCTAGGAAGTCTTAGCAGTTGGCTGAGCAGAAAGTCTTAGGAGTGAACTAAGCCTAGAGTGATCGTGTTGATCAGTAGACTCTAGAAAAAGTCTTAGGAGTGAACTAAGCCTAGAGTGATCGTGTTGATCAGTAGACTCTAGAAAAGTCTTAGGAGTGAACTAAGCAGTTGTTCCCGGAGTGATCAGTGTGTGATCAGAAGACTCTGGAAGACTTAGTTGCGGACTAAGTGGAAAACCATTGTAATCCGTGCGATTAGTGGATTAAATCCTCAGTTGAGGTAAATCATCTCTGCGGGGGTGGACTGGAGTAGCTTCGTTAACAGCGAACCAGGATAAAAATAATTGTGCATTTTATTTTTATCGTCCAAGTTTTTAAGTCACACTTATTCAATCCCCCCCCTTTCTAAGTGTTTTTCTATCCTTCAATTGGCATCAGAGCGCCGGTTCTAAGGTGCAAGCACTTAACCGTGTTTAGAAAAGATTCAGGAAGAGAAAAACGCTTCATTTAAAAGATGGTTGATGAAAGTGAAAGGACTACACCTACACCTGCATCTACATCTGGCTCTGCTGAGCAATACAACGGTAACAATGGTTATACTAGACCGCCGGTATTTGATGGTGAAAACTTTGAATACTGGAAAGATAAACTGGAAAGTTACTTTCTGGGTCTAGATGGTGATCTATGGGATCTTCTGATGGATGGTTACAAACATCCTGTGAATGCCAGAGGCGTAAAGCTGTCAAGGCAAGAAATGAATGATGATCAAAAGAAGCTTTTCAGGAATCATCATAAATGTAGAACTGTTTTGCTGAATGCTATCTCTCATGCTGAGTATGAGAAGATATCTAACAGGGAAACGGCCTATGACATATATGAGTCCTTGAAAATGACTCATGAAGGAAACGCTCAAGTCAAGGAGACTAAAGCTCTAGCCTTAATCCAGAAGTATGAAGCCTTCAAGATGGAGGATGATGAAGACATTGAAAAGATGTTTTCAAGATTTCAAACTCTTACTGCTGGATTGAGAGTTCTTGACAAGGGATACACCAAGGCTGATCACGTAAAGAAGATCATCAGAAGCTTACCCAGAAGATGGGGTCCTATGGTGACTGCATTCAAGATTGCAAAGAATCTGAATGAAGTTTCTCTGGAAGAGCTTATCAGCGCCTTGAGAAGTCATGAAATAGAGCTGGACGCAAATGAGCCTCAAAAGAAAGGTAAGTCTATTGCATTAAAATCTAATATCAAGAAATGCACTAACGCTTTTCAGGCTAGAGAAGAAGATCCTGAAGAATCAGAATCTGAAGAAGAAGATGAACTGTCCATGATTTCCAGAAGGCTAAACCAACTCTGGAAGACCAAGCAAAGGAAGTTCAGAGGCTTCAGAAGTTCAAGGAAATTTGAACGTGGAGAATCTTCTGATGAAAGAAGATTTGACAAGAAGAAGGTCATGTGCTATGAATGCAATGAGCCTGGACACTACAAGAATGAATGTCCAAATCTTCAGAAGGAAAGTCCCAAGAAGAAGTTTCATAAGAAGAAAGGTCTTATGGCAACCTGGGATGAGTCAGAAGATGATTCAGAAGATGAGCAGGCTAACTGTGCGCTGATGGCGACAGAAGATGACGGATCAGAATCTACATCAGAATCAGATTCTGAAGAGGTATTTTCTGAACTTACTAGAGATGAGTTAGTTTCCGGTCTAACTGAACTTCTGGAACTCAAGTCTCAGATTAGTCTCAAATACAAAAAGCTGAAAAAGCAATTTGAATTTGAAACAAAGAAGCTTGAGTTGGAGAATTCTGAATTAAAAGAAAAACTTTTAAAACTATCCAATAATGTTGGATCTCCTTCTAATTCAGAAAAATCCACTCCCAGTCTAAACCATATTCTGAAAGAATATGATTTAAGTTTCAGAAAGTTCTTATCTAGAAGTATTGGCAGAAGTCAGCTAGCTTCTATGATATATGCCGTATCTGGAAACAAAAGAGTTGGCATTGGTTATGAGGGTGAAACCCCATACAAACTTGAACCTGTTGATGAAATGAAACTCACATACAAGCCATTGTATGATCAGTTCAAGTATGGCCACTCTCATGATATTAGGCACACCTCACATGCACAAAGTTTTCACATAACACACACTAAGAAGCATGTGACACAACCTAGGAAATATCATGAAACTCATATTAAAAATTATCATGCTGTTCCTCTTATTGCTTATAATGTCAAATCCAAGTTCAATCAGAACTTGAGAAAATCTAACAAGAAAGGACCCAAGAAAATGTGGGTACCTAAGGATAAGATTATTCCTATTGCAGATATCCTTGACTGCAAAAAGGACAAGGCACAACATGTCATGGTACCTGGACTCTGGATGCTCGCGACACATGACAGGAAGAAGGTCTATGTTCCAAGACCTGGTGCTTAAGTCTGGAGGAGAAGTCAAGTTCGGAGGAGATCAGAAGGGCAAGATAATTGGCTCTGGATCTATAAAGTCTGGTAACTCTCCTTCCATCTCTAATGTACTTCTTGTAGAAGGATTAACTCATAACCTCTTATCTATCAGTCAATTAAGTGACAATGGTTATGATATAATCTTTAATCAAGAGTCTTGCAAGGCTGTAAATCAGAAGGATGGCTCAATCCTATTTACAGGCAAGAGGAAGAACAACATTTATAAGACAGATCTGCAAGATCTTATGAGTCAGAAGGTGACATGTCTTATGTCTGTTTCTGAAGAGCAGTGGGTCTGGCACAAAAGATTAGGTCATGCTAGTTTGAGAAAGATTTCTCAGATTAACAAACTGAATCTGGTCAGAGGACTCCCTAATCTGAAATTCAAATCAGATGCTCTTTGTGAAGCATGTCAGAAGGGCAAGTTCTCCAAACCTGCATTCAAGTCTAAGAATGTTGTTTCTACCTCAAGGCCATTAGAACTCTTGCACATTGATCTGTTTGGCCCAGTCAAAACAGCATCTGTCAGAGGAAAGAAATATGGATTAGTCATCGTAGATGATTATAGTCGCTGGACATGGGTAAAATTCTTAAAACACAAGGATGAGACTCATTCAGTGTTCTTTGATTTCTGCATTCAGATTCAATCTGAAAAAGAGTGTAAAATCATAAAGGTCAGAAGTGATCATGGTGGTGAATTTGAGAACAGATCCTTTGAAGAATTCTTCAAAGAGAATGGTATTGCCCATGATTTCTCTTGTCCTAGAACTCCACAGCAAAATGGGGTTGTAGAACGAAAGAATAGGACTCTGCAAGAAATTGCCAGAACCATGATCAATGAAACCAATATGGCTAAGCATTTCTGGGCAGAAGCAATAAACACTGCATGCTATATTCAGAATAGAATCTCTATCAGACCTATTCTAAATAAGACTCCCTATGAATTGTGGAAGAATAGAAAGCCCAACATCTCATATTTCCATCCTTTTGGATGTGTATGCTTTATTCTGAACACTAAAGATCATCTTGGTAAGTTTGATTCCAAAGCACAAAAATGTTTTCTTCTTGGATATTCTGAACGCTCAAAAGGCTACAGAGTATACAATACTGAAACATTGGTTGTAGAAGAATCAATCAATATCAGGTTTGATGATAAGCTTGGTTCTGAAAAACCAAAGCAGTTTGATAATTTTGCAGGTTATGATATTGACATATCAGAAGTTGTTGAGCCAAGAAGCAACGCATCAGAAGCAGAGCTTCTCAGAAGCAAAGAATCTGAAGATCAAGTATCAGCTTCTCTGGAGGATCTAAGTATGTCTGAAGAACCATCTGTCAGAAGATCATCCAGACTCATCTCTGGTCATTCAGAAGATGTCATTCTTGGAAAGAAGGATGATCCAATCAGAACAAGAGCATTCCTTAAGAACAATGCAGACTGTCAATTAGGTCTTGTATCTTTGATCGAGCCAACTTCTGTTGATCATGCTCTAGAAGATCCAGACTGGATAATTGCTATGCAAGAAGAACTAAATCAGTTTACAAGGAATGATGTTTGGGATCTTGTTCCTAGACCAGATGGATTCAATATAATCGGTACAAAATGGGTCTTCAGAAACAAGCTCAGTGAGAAAGGTGAAGTGGTAAGGAACAAAGCCAGACTGGTGGCTCAGGGTTATAGTCAGCAAGAAGGGATTGATTATACAGAAACCTTTGCACCAGTGGCCAGGTTAGAGTCTATTCGTCTATTAATTTCTTTTGCCACTCAACATAACATCACTCTTTATCAGATGGATGTTAAGAGTGCCTTCTTAAATGGTTATATAGATGAAGAAGTTTATGTCCATCAACCTCCTGGTTTTGAAGACTCTATGTCTCCTAATCATGTTTTTAAACTTAAGAAATCATTGTATGGATTGAAACAGGCTCCCAGAGCTTGGTATGAACGCTTAAGTTCTTTCCTTCTAGATAATGGTTTCACTAGAGGAAAAGTGGACACTACTCTCTTTTGTAAAACCTTTGAAAAGGATATTTTAATTTGTCAAATATATGTAGATGATATTATTTTTGGAACATCTAATGCTACACTTGGAAAGGAGTTTGCTAAGTCTATGCAGGCTGAGTTTGAAATGAGCATGATGGGAGAACTCAAGTATTTCCTTGGAATACAAATAAATCAAACATCAGAAGGAACGTATGTTCACCAAACCAAGTATGTGAAGGAACTTCTGAAGAAGTTTAATCTTCTGGACTGCAAAGAAGCCAAAACTCCTATGCATCCAACATGCATCCTAGGTAAGGATGAGGTAAGTAAAAAGGTAGATCAGAAGTTATACAGAGGTATGATTGGATCTCTTCTATATCTGACTGCTTCTAGACCTGACATTCTGTTCAGTGTTTGTTTGTGTGCTAGATTCCAATCAGATCCTAGAGAATCTCATTTAACTGCTGTTAAGAGAATTCTAAGGTATCTGAAAGGTACTACTAATGTTGGTTTAGTTTACAGAAAATCTAAAGAATACAACTTAGTAGGATTCTGCGATGCTGATTATGCTGGAGACAGAATTGAAAGAAAAAGTACTTCAGGAAGTTGCCAATTTCTTGGAAGTCATTTGATCTCCTGGTACAGCAAGAAGCAAGCAACCATTGCTCTATCAACAACAGAAGCAGAATATGTCGCAGCTGCTGGTTGTAGTACACAGATGCTCTGGATGAAGAGTCAGTTAGAAGATTATCAGATATTTGAGAGTAACATTCCTATATTCTGTGATAATACTTCTGCTATATGTTTATCTAAGAATCCTATTCTTCATTCAAAAGCTAAACATATTGAGATTAAACATCATTTCATAAGGGACTATGTTCAGAAGGGTGTTATTTCTTTAAACTTTGTTGATACAGACCATCAATGGGCTGATATCTTTACAAAACCCCTGGCTGAAGATAGGTTTAAATTCATTCTGAAGAACATCAGTATGGATCTATGCCCAGAATGAGAAGATGAGAAGTTCTCATGTATGAGTATCTTCTGAAATGAAAATGGATTATTTTTTTATATCAGAAGTTCTGATTGAAATCTTTTAGAAATTATGATTCGGTTATTACTAACGTTTCATTGTCTAAGTTGATTCAGAACCTCTTTTAAAGCAAAACAGCTGTTACGTTTTATCTCGGGATGGTAAACCTGTCGTTACTATTCATGGATAAGCGCGCGTGCAGTTGAAGGGACGCCGACCATAGGTAACTGTGCTAGTCACCTCATTTGTCTTTATTATCTCTCCTCACGTCACGTAACATTAAATGCTTTTCATCTTTCGTTTCACTTTATTTTCTTTTAAATACTCTTCAAAATGGTTTTTGGGTTTCCTATCTCTTTGTTTTCCTCTTAAAGATTTTTTTTCTCTCTCTCTCTCTCTCTCGTTTTTTTCATCTCTTCTCTCAAAACCTAGCGTTCACCCTAAGTCTATTGAAGCTCCATGACTCAAAGACGACAGATCTCTGTGCATCTCGGGATGGCTCTTCTAATACCGCTCAAGTCAGACTCTTCTTTGATGTTGTTATCAACTTTCATCCAAAGACAGAAGACTTTCTTGAGTTATGGGAGGAGGTTAAGAATTATATTCTTAACTTCTATGTTAAGGGAAAGCCCCGTTTGCAACATTAGCTCTCTGTCTGTGAACTGTCCCTCACTTCCTCCTTGGTTCTGGGATCTCTCCTACAGTGGAGGTTTCAGTCTGGAAGACAAGAAGTCCTCCGGGATTCTTGATGGGTTGACACAGAGCGTGTCTAGCTAGGGTTCTGTTTTTAATTTTTGTAGTGATTTCCTCCTTGGAAATCCTTTTTTGTATTTGCTAGGAATGTTTTTCATCTTGTTAAACATAGGAACCTTTTGTAATATCTTTTGATTATCAATTAAAAGTTTCTTTATGTTTTACATTCCAGTGTTTCTATTTGTCTTATGCATCTGAATCTTTTTAAATATTCTTTTTGATGTTATGACAAAAAGGGGGAGAAGATAAATGATAAATGATTTGATTAATCTATCAGTTGCTGGGTAAAGGCTCCCACACATTCACTAACAAGAACTGCAAGTTCTATATGGTTTAAGTGTTTTGCAGGTACAGAGAAGTGAAGCGAATCTTCGAAGCAAACACTAGAAGCAAAACCATAAGAAGCGTTATTCTGTAAAAGGAATAAGCTCTTGGAAACTGAAGCAAGCTGAGTGCTATCAAGCTTCAGAGATCAGAAGCAAGAAAGAAGAATGAATCAGAAGCACTTGCTATCAAGCTTCAGAGATCAGAAGCAAGAAAGAAGAATGAATCAGAAGCACTGATAATAGAATTTGAATATCATTGTCTATCCTGTTCTGACAAAATTCTATTTGCTTTGATACATATAATGTTATGGCTCTGATACATTATTTGCTCTGATACACGTTTTTAGCCTAAATGCTCTGATACATTTGGCTCTGATACATATCATGTATTTGAATATACATTTTATGTTCTAACTCGTTCATGCTGACTTTTGTCGTTTAGTTTTTGTTCTGTAACATTTCAGGATGTAGAGATGCTCTGATGATGCTCTGGTACATTCAACAATGTTCTGATACAAATCTAGCATGAAGTGATGTTGGTAGACATTCAAAGTTCTGAAGCTATCCGAGGGAAGCAGAAATCAGAAGATGTGAATGTTCTAGAAGATCCAGAAATTCAAGATCTGAAGCTGTCCTGAATGGAAGCAGAAGTCAGAAGCTGTGAATGTTCTGAAGATCAAAGAAATTCAAGTTCTGAAGCTGTCCAATGGAAGCAGAAGTCAGAAGCTATGAATTCTCTGAAGGCAGAAGCTTATATGATCGTCTCTACCGAAATAATCAGGGAAGTCTTTTATCAAAGTTCTTCGAGTATTTATTTCAGGGGGAGATTATTTATCTCAGGGGGAGATTGTTAATCTCAGGGGGAGACATATTCATATGCTTATGCTATAGCTGTGTAATTTGTCTTTTGCCGTCTGCTCTTTCTGATCGCAAATTCATATCATTTATATATGTTTTTGTCATCATCAAAAAGGGGGAGATTGTTAGAACAAGATTTGTTCTTATCAATTATCTTAGTTTTGATGATAACAATAATATGAATTTTGCTTAAGATAATATGGTACTCTAATCCAATGCAATTTCCCTTTCAGGAAATATATAAAGAGTACGCATAATTCAGCGCTCAGAAGATGTGTCTCAAATGGTTCAGCATGCAACATCAGAACATGGTCTGGCAAGACATCAGAAGATGGTCGAGGCAGAATCAGAACATGGGTCTATGAAAGCATCAGAAGAACATGAGATCAGAAGCACTGAAGATCAGAAGATGGTATCACGCTCAGAAGCACTTCAAGGTCAGAAGATCAGAAGATGCTATGCACCAAGCTGTTTGACTCTGATGATATTCAAACGTCGTATTCACAAACATCAGATCAGAAGGAAATACACGTGGCAGACTACGCTGACTGACAAAAGGAACGTTAAAGCTACTAAAGGCTACGTCAGTAGACACAGCGTGAACAAGGCTCGAGGTAGTTGACAAAAGCGTATAACATTAAATGCAAAGCTGTACGGAACACGCAAAGCATTAAATGCATTCAACGGTCATCTTCTCAACGCCTATAAATATGAAGTTCTGATGAG
The DNA here is from genome assembly GCF_029867415.1 of Vicia villosa. Taxonomy (NCBI): domain Eukaryota; kingdom Viridiplantae; phylum Streptophyta; class Magnoliopsida; order Fabales; family Fabaceae; genus Vicia; species Vicia villosa. The sequence goes on along the minus strand of NC_081180.1, from coordinate 107,994,554 downwards.
AAGCAAGGTTACCAATTCTTATCAACTCTGAACGAAAATAAACTTGCTGAAACGCTATTCATTCAAAGCTCAGAATCTTCATCAAAGCTCACTACATTGCTGTTGTAATATTCTAGTGAGATTAAGCTTAAACTGTAAGAGAAATATCACAGTTGTGATTATAGCTTTTAAGAAGCATTTGTAAACTCTTAAATTGATTACATTAAGTTGTAAGGAACTAGAGTGATCGTGTGATCAGTATACTCTAGGAAGTCTTAGCAGTTGGCTGAGCAGAAAGTCTTAGGAGTGAACTAAGCCTAGAGTGATCGTGTTGATCAGTAGACTCTAGAAAAAGTCTTAGGAGTGAACTAAGCCTAGAGTGATCGTGTTGATCAGTAGACTCTAGAAAAGTCTTAGGAGTGAACTAAGCAGTTGTTCCCGGAGTGATCAGTGTGTGATCAGAAGACTCTGGAAGACTTAGTTGCGGACTAAGTGGAAAACCATTGTAATCCGTGCGATTAGTGGATTAAATCCTCAGTTGAGGTAAATCATCTCTGCGGGGGTGGACTGGAGTAGCTTCGTTAACAGCGAACCAGGATAAAAATAATTGTGCATTTTATTTTTATCGTCCAAGTTTTTAAGTCACACTTATTCAATCCCCCCCCTTTCTAAGTGTTTTTCTATCCTTCATATCGGGCCGTTGCGGGTTTGCTCGGTAAAGGGGAAAATAATCACACTTTAGTCCGACGGGAACTCATTGCGGAGTTGACTTCGTATCGGGACATCTACGGCCGACTATATGAAAATCAAGAAAAGTTTGTAAAAATTCATGATGCACTTGTTCCATCACTTACCGGTATCGCTCCGGTTTCTAAGTGGATGTCATTCCCCGAGATGGGTCATCTAATAGCAAGTGCATATGATATGGTGTGCGTCGATTTGACGAGGTTTGGACTAAGTGAGACTTTCTTTCCACTTCATAGTCGACCGCCGTTGGACGCGTCGGGCCGTATCATATGCATCGGGTATCTACGATCGCGGCACTTCGTTCAAGTGTTTTTGAAACCGGGTTGTCCTATACCGGCTACTTCTTGTCAATGGACGGCACATCGTTCAAATGAGGCGGAGACTTGGCCGGATCCGTTCGTTTCGAGAATGGCGGAGTTTGAAGAAATGATGAGCAAAGAGCGCGAGCAAAATAGAGAGCGGTCGAAAGACGTGCCTATTTTGGACTTAGGATCCACCGATTGGTTTGGTGAATTTTAGTTCATTCCGGATCGTTTTTGTTTGTAACGATCATTTTTTGTATGTATTGTTGTTTATCATGTAAAATCAGACCGATTCAACACATATATAATATAAGTATGTTTTATGTCATCTTTGTCTAATTTATGTTTAATGTCAATTTCATTTGTTCAATTTACACAACACACTAAGCAATCAACAAAATGTAAAATTTATGTCTGTTTCTGCATAATTCGGAAATGAACTTCCGAAATATACATGTCTGCCTCCTATTTTCGGAAGTTCATTTCCAAAATGTCCCCTGAGGCAGGATAAGGTTTGTTGGGCCATCAATGCTCCAATAAGTCTATAAATACTACACACTCTTCTTCATCCTCTTCACACCACAAAACACAAATGACACAAACCTACCCCCACCTAGCATTCGTCTACTTTGAAATCGGCTACCCGATGCCGTTCCAATTTCGCTTCTCGCGCGACACACCGTTTGCGGAGTTGATACCGTCGCTCAACACGCTTTTGCGCTATCCCGAGAATCGAAAGGTTGTCAAGCTCGAGTACCGCTCGCCATCGCTTAACGACGAGGGAGGCATTAAGTTCACACCTTTTGAGATCAAGAACGACGAAGATTTAACGGTTTTGTGGACAACGTTCGACCGATTTTCTTCGAAAGGCCCGATCGAGTTGGACGCGAAACTTCAAAGATCGGCGGACGACGTTATCAAAATGTTGACTCATCCCCACCTACCCGTGTTCAACAATATGTAACTTTAATTTTCAGTAATATTATCGTTGTAATCTTCACCCGATTAAATAAAGCGAATCGTTGTTGTTTTTCATTTTGATTCTGTCTAGACATAAATTCGGATGTTCATTTCCGAATTCCCTCAAGGGGGGTGCGTTCGGAGATGAACTTCCGAAACACCACATTTTCTGAAAAAGTAACTTTATTTCGGAGATGCATCTCCGAAATCAATATTTTATATTAAAAAAAACACGTTTTCGGAGATACATTTCCGAAAACACCTTTTTTTCAAAAAAAAGTACCTTTTCGGAAATGAACTTCCGAAACAAAGGATAGTGTTGTAAATTCACCAGGGGTGAGCAAGAAGGTTAGGAGGTGGGTGGAGAAATTTTCTATATACAAATACAGCTGTAAATAAAGTTTGCTGAACTAAACTAACTTACTAACTATACAACTAATTTTCCTGAAATACATTGCTATACAAAATAAAATACAGAGCTATTTCTATTTGTATAAGCTAATAATCACGTATTAGTTAATACAATGCATAATTTGATTAATAGTTTATCAAACATAGAAAAGAATTTCAAGTTGTAAAATTAAATTATTTAATAAAATATAAAAGTTTAGTTATTACACTTCATAACTTTAATGTATAAAAGTAGTTAATATTATGTATTTTATTTGTTAATAAAATAATAAAAAATAAAAAATTAATTATTGATAAAATAAGTGGTTAATAATATGTATTTTTGTGGATAATTAAATGATAAAGTTAATTAATAACACAATTTTATACTTGTATTTAAAAATATTTTTATTTTAAATAATTCATTTTTTATTTAAAAATATTTGAAAAAATATTGTTCATTGTAGTATAAAGTGTATGTGTAACAGTGTAAGTATTTGTGTCATTTTGTTTTATCAACATAACATAGAATACCTCTTTATTTATACTTGCCTCCTTTGATATTGGTAGTTGATAATATCATCTTTGCTTTGCACTATAGACTAGCATGCTCTGCTCTGAATACGATTTTCGGGACAAAACTATACTATTTTTAGCAACCTCTTATTTTCTGAACTTTTTGGTCCGTATTCTATTTATGATTGGTTTCCTTACCTATTACTGTTATTTCCACTTGTTTTCACTTTTTTCAGATGTGACTTGCTTTGTTTTTAGATTCTGTTATATCTTTGTCACCCTTATCATTCATGTGACATATTTTTGTTTTATTTGCATGTGTGTGTACTGCAATATGTAAACATGTTTTATTGCTTGTAAATGTAGAGCCACGTGATAGGACTATGTAGTGACAGAGTTACTTTGTCACTTTACTAACCTAATTTTAACTAGGTAGTGTTTGTCCCGAGAATTAGTTGCCCTATTTCAATGCTAGAAATATACTCCCTCCGTAATTATTTATAAGTAAAGATTTTTTTAGTTTCATTGAGTAATGAATGTATCTAGTCTATTATATAGACCAGATACATTCATTATATATAAGTATATAAATTATAACAAAAATTATAACTACATATGATTTATTGGAAAGAAAATATAGGATATAAATTAAATATTTAATTTGAGGAGCATATATTAAAGATTTTTTTTGGTTTGTATATATTAAAATTAATTTAAGAATATAATTTAATACTTTTTCTTTTTATATATTTTTTAAATTTAAATTCTGAACTTTCAAATAATTTAACTAATAGAGATTAAATGGAGAGAATAAATGAGAAAATATATTTAATATTCCCATCTTAATAAAAGTTGTAGAAAATGACAATTGTTTCAAAGATTTGGTAAACATACTAGTTGATTGGAAAAAGTAATGGAAGGAGATGAAAAAGACCATTTTGAAGTTGTTGATGAACAATGTAGTCATTAGTATTAAAATGTTTGGTTGTTTAGTTGTTTCGTTAAAGTCATGATTCATTGTAATATGTTGAGCAGAGTTTTTATCTTAGAAGGGAAGAGAAGGTTTAGTGAAGGAATGTGTAGATTTTGGAGTAAGCAAGTACTACTAAAAAAATGTATCTATCATTAAAATTTGGAAAAGAATTTCACCATTGTTGTTAGTCTGTGGGTGATGAAGGATGGAATAGAAAGTGTGTATTATGTTTCCCCACAATTGAAAGAACCAAGCGTGTGAAATTTTGTATGAGTTAGTATAAAATGTATACAGCAACAACAACAAAATATTTGTGATCTGAAACTAAAATCGCAAATATTATGAACCAAAACTATATATTATTACATCAAAACAAAATGACATACATTTTATATCAAATTAGAAAACAACCAACATACAAAATTAGGATGCACTTGACTCATTATTCTAAATAAAACAAGATGCACAACGTGAACAAACGTCTTTTAGTTTCTTGTCTCTAAACGTCTATAATTTGAAATAATAATACTTGTTAGAATAACACTTGTTGGCACACATGTAAAAATTCTTAGAAATTATAACAAACAAAAAATTATGAATAAACAATAAAAAGGGGTCTCAAGAATATTAAGAGTTAAATCTTAATTTTCATCACTAGGAGGAACAGTGGCGGAGCCAGAAATTTTATGCAGCCTGGGCAAAAAAATTTAACTGCACGTTACATGTGACAATATATAAATAGTCATAAAGTGTCTATCACCAAGCTCTTCCATAATCACCTTGGTAACTTCATGTGCACAACACGTTGCAAACTCCTTTTGAATGTCACCGGGAGTCATTGTGCAATTTTTTGGACCACGATCAAAAGCATCTCTCACTTTTTCATCATTAGATTTTACCCAATCCACAATTTCTCTAAATTTCCCTTGTTTAGAGAAGTAGAGCTTTCATCATGGCCACGGAAAGCAATGCCTTGTGTTATGAGATATCTAGTACAATCTAAAGAACAAGTTAAACGGATCTTATACAATTCTTCTAATTCCCTAGTTGCTCTAGCAAAGATACTTGTCACACTTTGTCTTTGATTATTATAATCGTCATAGTGCTTCATACATGAGTTGTGCTTACTATCATGACTACCAATATGATCTTTAAAGCCTTTAGATGCATGCTTCCAATCTTTAAATCCGTCTTTGTTGAAGACTTCGTAATCAAAGTGTTCGGCCCTCCCGGGCGGCTTAAAGAGAAAGCAATAGAAACAATAAATTACATCCTTCGACTCACTGTATTCAATCCATGTATAATTCCTATACCATACTAAGAAAATAAATAAACAATTTGTAACACACAAATTGACGAGACTGAATAATAAAATAAAATAAATAAATTGTAACAACAAAGTTAAAAGAGAATTCTAAAAAAAATAAATAACAAATATATAATAAGAAAAAAATTAAACTATTTTAGATTTAAAAAAATATTAAACTATTTTATTATAATATATAATATGTCAAGTAATTTATATTAACATTGCAGTATAGTACCAGGGCGGTTCTATGTCAAGAAATTGGCAATGACTTAACCATATGAAAATGAAATTGAATCTATATTGCAAATTCAATTGTGGTACAGTACTACAGCGTATAGAACTACAAATAGGTACTACTAGTCTACTACTAACTATATGAATTAACCTATATAATATATATAATATAATAATAAATAATTAATTGGGTTGGGCCTACCTAGACTATTGGATATTTATCTGTTTTAATTTTCACACCCTTATTTTTATTAATTTTGCCCTTGATTTTGTTTAAAAATTGACTATTAAATTAGGGGAAATATAAAAAAATTAGGGGTTGAGCCCGGGCGCGTGCCCGGGCTCGCTGGGCTATAGAACCGCCCCTGAGGAGGAATGTGTTTTTCTTGGAGAATGATTGACCATTTATTGTTAGAAGGATTAGTGACATAAAACACTTGTTTTGTTCGGGATGTCATGATGAATGGTTCGTTCATATGAACTGCCTTGCGAAGGTCAATCCGTGTGAATTCTAACTCATCAGTTTGTACAACAATTACTTTCAATCTATTTGCATTTAAAAAAAGATACTTTGAATACAATATAATTAATCTCCCAAATCTCCTCAGTGACCCCAAAGTACAACCTAGATGCCATTATAAAATTCTTATCTTTGAAAATAGAGAAGTACACGGATTAAATCTCAACCATAATCCCACTATTTTACATTGTACTAGGATTATTTTTTGATTTTATATAAGAGGAAATTTTACTAATGTCGTATGCAATCCAAGCTATTAAATTAAATTTAGGCATGTATGACATCCTTTTAATTATCTCGGATGAACTCTCATCATTAACAATTTTATTGTTTTTGTTGTTGTAGTTGAGATTTAATATTTTATGATTTTATTGATTTTGTCTTGTTGTTATTGTTGTAGTTGATAATGATGATGATAAGGTGAAAGATTTAGAATTTATCAACAAATTTGATATTTTGGATAGTGAAAGGAAAAAATATGTTAAAACAAAAATTATGTAAACAATATATTTCACCACGTTATTAATTCCAATCGAATGAAAACGTTGCGCACTTTTTTGTTTTTAAAATTCCAAAAATATTATTGTTGGAAATCAAACACATAACCGGTTCCACTTTTCTCTTCCGCTGATAATTTAACGAAAATAATTGGCACATATTTCATAACACTTATCTTTACTTTGCCAATCAAACCGAAATAAAATATCTTTTTCAACCGAAATAAAAACATTTATTTATAATAGTGTAGCTAAATATTGAAACAACGAAAACACCTTAACCAAAAAAATACACACAAACAAAGGCTTCAAACTCTGGGGAGGCACTTAAGCCGACACAAACAACAAACTGAATTATTTAGAGAAAAATAAAGAAAGATAAATAATGCACCCCTTAAATTAGAGGTGTTACACAAAGAGCTTACTTTCCTCAAATACTTAATACACTTTGTTTAGTGCAACTGGAATAGCTCTTAGAGATTTGTCCATGTCCATGTCCTTAAACTCCATATTATTTTCGAGTTTCCAATCAAATGAGTTGATCAATGATCCCAACATCAAATGCAACATCCTCACTGCCAATGGTGATCCTGGACATATACGTCTTCCACTACCAAATGGTGTAAGCTTAAAGTGTTGTCCTTTCACATCTATTTCAGATCCTATAAACCTCTCTGGTGAAAACAAATGAGCATCCTCCCATATGTCTGTTCTACCAATAGCCCATTCATTGATCAAAACTTGAGCACCCTTTGGAATTGTGTATCCTGATATTTCCACATCTACCCTTGCTTTTCGAGGGAGCAACATTGGAGCTGGAGGGTGTAAACGTAAACTCTCTTTTACCACTGCTTGTAAGTATGGAAGCCTATCCATGTCTGATTCATCAACTGGATTTCCTATTCCAATAGTCTCCTCAAGTTCCGTTTTGGCTTTTGACATAATCTCTGGATTGTGTACTAGTTCGCATAGTGCTCTTTCTAATCCATATGCTGTTGTATCTGTTCCTGCCACAAGTAAATCCTGGTAAAAGTACAACAGTCACATGTTAAGTAAATCATCACGGCCGTTTTTAAAAGTGTGCACAACATTGTCCAAAATTTGCCACGGTTAAACTGTGTCTAACCTGCACAGGTCCTCCGAAAATTTAAGACAACCATATAAGTCACTAGTGCATGATTATATAAAAGTAGAAGATAAAAGGGTGAAAGAGAAATGAAAATACATACTAGTAATAGATGTTTAATCTGCTTTTTGTCCATTTTCTGAGTATCTTCTTTGGAAATGTCCAACAAGGCGTCTAACATGTCATTGTTCGAGACATAATGTTCACTTTCTCTTAACTTCATTCGCTTGTCAATTATGATATCTAAGGCAAAAAAAACCTTTGAAACATAATTATGAGTGAGTCTTTTAATGCCCTGTGGGTCAAGAATCTTCAACACAGGGAAATGATCAGAGATGTTTGGTGTTCCAATTGCTTTCAGGAGAGTGGAAACTATATCCTTATGCTCGTCATCCAAAGACTCAACAAAATCTTGAGACACAAAAGAGTACGACAAAAAATTAATGCAAGCTTTGAAAGCAGCTCTTCCAATATCAACAGCTTCACCAGTTAAACTGCTTTTATGCATATCATTGAGAAGATCTTTGAGTTTCACACGTCTTAGTTCTTGACTTGCGTTAAGAGTTTTGGTAGAGAATAGATTATTATGACATACTTTCCTAAGGTGTTGCCAAAGAGGTGAAAATGGGAGGAAAACTAGGCTAAGATTTTCGTGGTTGTAAATTGTAGTGTTATGAGGAACAGATCTATCAGTGAACAAAGAATCATGAGTATGGAGAATTTCTTTGGCCATATCAGAAGAAGAGATTATTATAGTGGTTTCAGTGCATAGGTTTATACGCATAACAGGACCATAAAACTTAGCAAATTTTGCAAGTGTTTGTTGTGGTTTGTTGTACAATCCAACAACATTTGACATGATAGTGAAAAAGGAAGGTCCAGGTGGAAGCTTGTAGTTTGAATTTTTGCTTCTTGCATGAAGTGAAACAACAAAGTATGTGACAATGCATGTCAACGAAAAGAGCAGTGCACTAGTACTCACATAATCCATCTCGATCTGAGATACACAAAGGCAAGCAAAAAATGTGTTAGAAATAAGGGGACAAGACATTTTCATGGATTGCAGTAATTAGTAGGAAATGCATGATATTGAATATGAATATGACGATGAGAGTAAGACTTTTCACAAAAATTTAAACGTAAACTTACCTTTCTGAAATACGAGAAATCAATGAAGATAGATACAAAACTCCCAAAAGGACTTATTGCTCTTTGCTTACAACCCATCTAGTTACCATATTATATAGGATGGGAATGAGATAAGGTTCTTTGTACAACCGGTTTTTTAATCACACAATATATATATTTTTAAAACCAAAACTACATTATAAAGAAAATAGAATAATTACATATTACAACCAAACAAAAGAAAAAAAAATACTACCTAAGGAATGTAGAAAAAAAATCAAGATCTCGTTATTATTCTTGGTATTCTCTTTTGTTATGGATGAGTCTTTAGATTGTGAAAGAAGAAGAAGCTGAGAAGAAATTCTGCAAAAAAAATTGGGTCCAGTTTAGAATTTGAATCTCCCATGTTAGGTAAGGTTTTTACCTTCTTAGTAATTAACTATCCATTACTTAAGTGCACCCAACTTATCTTGTCCAGTAACCGCCTTATTAATAATTTGTTTTCTAAATGGGATAGACAGTTTTTGAGAAACGATTTGAGATGAATTGTGGAATAATCCAATTACCTCCTCTCATTTTGTTTAAAACTTTTACTATTGAGCATATTTATTGTTGGACAAGTAACTATAAATAAAAGAGGTAGGGGGTGAGGGAGGGGATAAATTGTGTAGATATTGAAATGATGTCCAAATATAAAAATTGTGATTTATAAAAATATTTAAATTAATTTTACAAATTAAATAGAGAATATGCAGCATAAGAGACATGTCATTGGTTACAAAATCCCACATTTAAAAATTCTTAGTTTCAATAAAAAATTCCGTTCTAGTTTTCAATAGGTCAAAAAGTCTCTTGTTAGAATAAACGAAGTATTTGTGCGAGAAACGACTGATAAGATTAAGATGATTTAAGAGAGGATTAAAGCTTTTCAGAGTCGTCAAAAAAGTTATTATGATAAGAGAATAAAAGCAATTGAGTTTCAAGTGGACGACCATGTGTTTCTGAGAGTTACTCCGATAATTGGTGTCGGTAGAGCTTTGAAGTCGAAGAAGCTTACACCGTATTTTATTGATCCGTATCAGATTTTAGAGAAGATCGGTGAGGTGACGTATAAGATTGCTTTACCATCGTCACTTGCGAATCTTCATGATGTGTTTCATGTGTCTCAATTGAGAAGATACATTCCAGATCCTTTGCATGTGATTCAAATGGATGATTTACAAGTGAGAGATAACTTGACTGTTGAAGCACTACCCATGCGGATAAAAGGTCGGGAAATGAAACGATTGCGAGGTAAGGACATTACCTTAGTGAAGGTATTGTGGGGTGGACCAGCTGGTGAAAGCTTGACTTGGGAACACGAGGATCAGATGAGAGAGTCTTATCCGTTTTTGTTTCCGTTAGGTAATTTTCGAGGGCACTTTTTTTTCAAGTGGGGGAGAGTTGTAACACCCCAAAAATCTAGATTAATTATTTAATTAGTTAGCGTGAATATGTGAGTCCTTATAAAGTATTTGATGTTTTGATGATGATATGTGATGTTTTGGTGATTTATGAGATGTTCATGTGTGTTATGAGGATTATTGAGAATCAAGAGTATTTTAGAATAATTAGTTGGGATTATTTTAATTAGTAAAATAGAATAATATTGGTGTTAGATATGATAAGGGAAAGATAATCAATTCAAGGGGTTAAGTGAGGACAAAAATAGGAAAGCCATATTAGGGGTCCAAGGGTTAAAAAAAGAAAAGTGTGTGTTAGAGTTCATTCGGTGCAATCGTGAGATTTTTGGAAGAACCCTGTGAAGAAAAGCTAGGGCACAGAGAAGAACTCAAAGAGGAATTTGTAGAACGCGAAGAAGAATCGAAAGCTAGCAATAATCTTAGATAAGGGGAGTTTATCATTGTGATTATAATTGATTTAGGACTTAGATAGTTGTAGGTTTTGTTGGGGTTTTGTTTTGATGATGACACTATGGTGTTTTGGTGAAATAGATGAAAATGTAATTGTAGTTTGTGACCTCTTGGGTGCATATGAAGTTTAACATTAGGTGTTGGTGTTATGTGATGAAAACCTATGAAATTATGATGATTTGGAGTCAGTTCTGTGATGGATTTAAGTAGAATAGGGTCTGATTTTGTGTAGGAAATCGCACAGATTCGCTGCGTGAATCGTCCCGCTCGTAGAGTTAACGAGCTTGCCCAAGACGCGCCGCGCGAAAGAGAAGGCGAGTGGAGGAAGAGGCTACTGACTTGATACGCTGGACGAACCATCCCATTCACCAGGAGAATAGAGCCAGAATCAGAATTTTTTAAAGGCGGTAACTTGAGTTTCTGGACTCCCTTTGACGCGTTGTTCGAAGCGTTAGAAAGCTAACACAAAGAAATATACCCCAGTAGTATAAAATGAATAATAGGATGTAGTTTCTAGAGATTGCGCTAAGATGAAATGATAAACTACATAGGGATAACATAGTAAGTATGTTCTTTGTTATGAATTGAAGTAACCATGCTTTGTTATAACTTGATGTGTATTTTCCCTATGAAGATATGATGTTGTTGTTGTGATGATGTGTGTAATATGATGCATGCGATAATGTATAATAAATATGATGAATGACGATGCGTTTTGACTAGCAGAGGTCGTAGTTTTATGTGTTGTACGCATTATGCATTCATAGCATTTTGTAGGACGATAGTCCAGTGATGTTTTGCATGATAATGAATCCAATGAATTTTTGTAGGACGTTTTGGTCTAGTGATGACCTTAATCCCATAGTGTGGATTAAGTGCAAGTCGTGACGTGCTCCGATTCAAAGTGGGAATCGATCCTATTGGTGATGATCTTTGGAGATGCTGATGACTAAGTCATCAGTGATTTTTTGGTACCACATGCATGAGTCTAGCGAAGTTGTATTTCATTATTTGTGGCATTGTACAATAATTGAATTAAGTGATGTGTCTGATTTTATTCTTAAATTGTGATGTTTTGACGTGAAGAACTATTGCTTACTGTTATGCTCTAGATGTATTATATGATGTTATTCTTGTTGGTCTTTCCTATGCTATAACTGCTATATCTACTTCTTATGTCTTTTATAATGATTGTGATTTACTCATCCTTTATGCTTTAAAATGTTGCCTCGAAACGTGGGTAACTTGCAGGTGATCGATTAGTGCAGGAAGCTTAAAGGATAGCTTCAGCGTGTGTTTATTTGATTTCCGTAATATTAAAAGGAGTCTTGCTTTGATATGTAACACCTTCCAATTGATATGATGTCCCTCCACCATAGTGAATCCTTTGTGCCCTCCCTTTGTTCTTCTACATCAAGCATTTTCACTTTCAAATTCTCATATCTATGTTGCAAGATTCCACTCCATGTAGTTTCTTTACCTATTAGTAGCCTCCATTTCCATTTTCACATTAAGAATTTGGTAAACACTTCTACATTTTTATCCCTAGACCACCATTATTTATAGATTTGCAAACATCACTGCAGGTCACCCAAGTAATCCCTTTATTTTCTACACAACCATTTCACAAGAATTCTCTCTAAACTTTTGTTATTTCCCGCAATGCATTCCTTGGTGCTTTTAAGAAGTACAATAGGTAAATATGAATGTTTCTCATGACATAATTCAATAATGCAACACTTACACCAATTGACAAAAATAGCCTCTTCAATGTTGAGAGTCTCCTTCTCAGATTGTCTACAATTAGCCTTGTTGAAAGAGTATTGTGGTGTACTTTTCGTTATTATCGTATCCACAGGGATTATTGCGATATCACCGCCGTTCTATAGCCTATTTTGTCTTGAGTTAATGTTACTTTAGTTTTAGGTTTGCAAAAGATCATTCAATTTTAGTAGCAAAGAGTAAATTAATGAAAGTTCTAAGTTAAAGAAAATGTATCAAGATTCGATTTCATCGACCTAAGTTTGTATGTTTCCTTATAAATAGATGCTTATGAACTTGCTAACGATCAATATAATTACGTATCGACACCTATATCGTCCGTGTCCGCAACGATATAGTCAGATTTACCGTATTGTTTAACCGACGATTTCTCCACCGTTTAAACAATACAAATAACGTTTTAAAACCGATACTTAGTAAACATCAAACTCTAAATCCATGTCTGCAACTTATAGTTTGAAAGATGATGAGCTAGGTCTAGATACAAACATTGATGTCTCAAACATTTATACCAAAGAAAAAGCTTTAATAAACAAACTAAACCATCTATATTGATCATCACTTGTTCATACACATATATTCACAAGAAAAACATACAAAAGGCTAGGAAGATTACATCTTATCTTGATACAAAAGGGGTTTAGCTATCCATGAGAATGGTAGCTTGCATAAGAAGGAAAGGATGAAGATCAACAAGCATCAAAGGCGATTAATCGACAATCAAGGCTTTCAATCTTCAATTCTATGTTTGCTACAGTGTATATTGCTCTTGGTTCTCTCTTAAAATATCTCTACATCTCCAAAAGTGATCTGGCCCATAAACAAATAAACAAAGTTTCGCAGACCGCGCTTAGCGCGGTGCAGCCCGCTAAGCGCGCTATCATTAATTGCTTAAACCGCCCAACCGCGCTAAGCGGGCTCCAGACCTCGCTTAGCGCGGAACTCTCTGCCAGAACTTCCTTCTTTTCTTCAAAAGTGCGCTTAGCGGGCTCAACCTCGCTTAGCGCGCTACCTCTTTTCAGCAATCCTTGGCTTTGGTCTTGGAACATCTTCAAAACGCTTTTTCCATGGTCCAAGCTTCCAATTATCTATAAAAACTACAAAATCCAACATAGATTGCAAAGATAAGAACTATTCAACGATAATATAAATATAAGAATAAATGTATACTAAATGACAATAAAATACTACTATTAACCACAAAAAGACTTGAGAGTTACCAAAAATTACCTAAGATATTTACACAAATTGGTAACTAACAACTCTCCCCAACTTAAACCTTTGTTTGTCCTCAAACAAAACAAATACACCAAGAGATCACAAGCTAAGACAAAAACAATTGGGTGGTTCAAATTCCATAAGCACACAAGTAACATCTTACCTTTACTAAAATAACACCATGATGCAGATACTAATACTAAATACATATTTGATGTCTGAAATTCCTAAAACAAAATAAGTTCAAAATTGAATCACAACCTATACACTTCTCTAGTAAGAGACAAAATTGAGGTCCTAACACTCACACAACAATGTCGCCAACATCCAGAATTAATTATGCATTCATCTACACAACATTTATATAAAAAGCGTAAAAGCAAGAATCACAAAGACTTTAGGGTTGAAACTTGGGTTGGTTAACAAGGAAATGTCATTTCTCAAGGCCATTGAAACAAAAGGGGTCAATTCCTAAGAGAGCATTCAAATCATGATTATATCCACACATCCTTATCAACCGATCACACAATTTTATTGCTCAAGAGTTCATCTTTTTATTTTAAAAGAAACTAGCTATATACAAAGCTCTTTTCTTTTCCTTTTTCTTTTTCTTTTCATTCTTTTTTTTTTCTTTTTCTCTCTTGAGCAATTATTTATTTTCTTCTACACACCAATACAACCAAGATCAAAATTTTATTCTCCCCAACTTGAATATTACCACCACATAATCACGAATGCTCCCTATTCTAAGGCGAAAAGGAATCAATCCTAACCACATTTCATGGTACTTTTCAAGGTTCAAAGAAAGTCATCAAGATTCAAATAAAAAATCGGCAATTATAAAGCATGACATGATATCGATTGAATCTTGGCAAAATGGCTCAAAGTGGTTAGCAAATACTCACACACTCACCGGGTAGGTTATATTTGGAAGAGAAGTTATACTCGTAATGCGAAACAAAATGCTTTGATCACTTTCATGCTTTACACAATTAAATAAAACCGCAAGATTAAACATAATAAACACGAGTTAAACGCACATTGTTGGTAACCACAAAATAATATATATGTACAATGGAAAGGCTCCTCACACTAGTTTTAGAGCTAAAATGATTCATTATTGAACTATATTTGTTAAATAAAATATGACATCTAATTTGTACAATTAGAAGTATCTACTTCATGGTATATTAAAGAAACGATAAAAATGTACCTTGTACGTACTAATTTCACATTATATCATCACCGCCCCAATTGGATGTAAAACTTGCTCCCTCAAGGAAACACTTTCACAAGGACAATCAAAAATTAAAAGAAAACAATTGCATATGTTCATAAAAATAAAAGCAATTAAACTAAAAACTTAATAATTTAAAACAAACACCAAAAGGTGTCACAATATCCAAAAAGGCATAGCAATGCCTAAGGTTCAAAATACCTTATCCTATAAAAGGACGGAACAAAAAACTACAAAGCTTAAGTCAAAAATAAAAAAAACAAAAAAAAAAACTAGCACTAAACATACTAAGCATCAACTAAAAAGAACTACTCATCCTCCTCAACTTCCACATTCTCATTCTCGCCACCATCTCCCTCCTCCTCAGGAAATGGACTGACCTCAGGCCAATTAGCATAATCCACCAAATCTTGGCGAGAACTCCACGGATGAGCCACATGGGGCTCCATCATCTGCAACCTCAGCTGAGACATAGCGTCATGCATAAACATGAATGCTCTCTGATGTGCCATATGAAATGCCAAGTTCTCCTCTCTATCAGGATCACTACGGCGGCGAGCAGGGCGAGCAGCAGCAACAGGAACAGCAGTTAACCTGGATAAACAATAACGCTCAATAAAAGTATCATCAATAAAAGTGTCAATGGACATAAGCCCCTCAGAAGGAATCTGCACTCTAGCTTTCCTGCACAGATTCATGATCAAACCCGGGAATATCAACTTGCAGGGAGCACGATCACCATGGCGAGTTCCACTCAAAGCAACCCTCTTCAGCTCATTCGCAATAATGCGAGTAATATCAATCGGCTCATGCTCAATCATACGAGCAACCAAAGCAGCAGACTCAGCAGGTAAGGAAGAAGTGTGACTCCTAGGCCTCAAATTATGAAGGACCACAGACATGAGAATCTAAGCATTAGTAGACAACGACTTCCTAGAGAATTTCTGGGGCTGTTGTGAAGGATTAAGATCATAAGACTGCCCAACCGAACACAAGACCTCCCTCAGATGCTCCCAATCGAAATTACCCCTTGCTAATTGCACATGATACCCACACAGCTCACCATCCTCAAAAGGTAATTGAGTTCCAAGAAACTCACGGATAGCCTGACGAGAAAAATCAATTTCCTTACCACGCACCCAAGTTTTGAACTCAAAGGGAACACCTTCAACCGGAAATTCTTCATTTGGAACGGCATTAGCATAGAACTCTCTTACAATCTCCAAATGAAACTTAGGTGCAGGCTCACAAAGTCTAAGCCAACCATACTCCTCAATGGTGCGATGACACCACCCATAGGTTCCCTCAGGATTGATCCTCACAATTCGCTCTGGCCACCATGTCCTAACCTCTAACTTCTTGTACCTCTCCTCTTGGACATGACTCTTGAACCGGTTTTGATTAAACGGAATAGCCCTAGGTGCTTGAGAAGAACTGCCACCTTCGGTTCCGGTCTTTCTTTTCTTAGAGCCTAGGAATTTCGGTCCCATCTGAAATGATTAAAGAAATAGCACACAAAAACCAATATGTTAACACATTATATAACAAAAAATAAACAGCCCTAGTATGAATCAAAGAACAAGATCACTCCCCCTGCATCAAACAAAAACAGGCAGAAGAGGGGATTTTTCTGAAATCCCCAGACCGCGCTAAGCGCGCCTACCGCGCTAAGCGGGCTCTGCGATTTGCAGAAAAAATCCCCTGCGAACCAGGGTTATTTCCAAACATCTCCAGCACCCAAATACGATTTTAAACACAACATGGTACTGGAAAAGAGATTCTACTACTAGGTTTTCAACACAAAAATCCTAACCAAATCATATATTCCTAAAATCAAAAATTAAACCTTAATATATAATGCAAGCATAAGAGAAAAGAAATAAAAAGAAGAAGATGAAGAGATTACCTTGGTAATGATGAAGAAGGCACAAGAACCTTGATTAATTAGCAAAACAAAAAGTAAGCAAAGAAAGAAAGAAAGAAAACTAGGAGAAGAAAAGGGGAGAAATGAGGCAACCAAACCTCAAAACCCTACTTCCCTCACCCAGAATTCGTGTTGGGCCGGGTCAAAGACAAAGGGCCCAAAATCAAAAATATTTTTTTTTCTGAAAACCAACCCGCGCTAAGCGGGGTATGAAGCGCGCTAAGCGCGCAAGTCTCTGGAACGAAGGGTTCCAAAATTTCAAAAGCGCGCTAAGCGGGCTAGGAGCGCGCTAAGCGCCCTTGACAGAACACAGAAAAAATTTTCTTTCTACCAGCATGTGAAACTTTACCGGTAGACTGATTTTGGCTCGACCAGAACGCAAAAAACATAAACGGTAAAAACACATAAAACAAGCTGAATATTTACAAATTGGGGTGCCTCCCAATAAGCGCTTTGTTTAACGTCGGTCAGCTCGACGGTCAAAGGCAATCAAGGATCACCAAACGATAAAACGCAAGTTTCACGATTAAAATCGCTTCCTCGATACACCTTCAACCTCTGACCATTTACTACCCACTCTTGGTTTGATTTTTGGTCCTCTATCACAATAGCCCCATGGCTTCTAACCTCTTTGACCAAAAACGGTCCGGACCATTTAGACTTCAACTTTCCCGGAAAAAGTCTTAACCGGGAATTGAAAAGTAAAACTAATTGCCCTACCTTAAAGTCCTTCATTCTAACCTTACTATCATGATAGAATTTGGTCTTTTCCTTGTAAATCGAATTAGAC
Source organism: Vicia villosa (assembly GCF_029867415.1). Taxonomy (NCBI): domain Eukaryota; kingdom Viridiplantae; phylum Streptophyta; class Magnoliopsida; order Fabales; family Fabaceae; genus Vicia; species Vicia villosa. Next base: position 107,977,009 of record NC_081180.1, on the reverse strand, counting down.
TTATAGGCATGCAATCTCATCTCTTCCAACTCATTAAGTTGGATTTTTCTTCTCTCTCCACACAACTTGTGGTCAAAATTCAAAAGCTTCAAAGCCCAATATGCCTTATGCTCTAGTTCTACGGGAAGGTGGCAGCTTTTACCATACACCATTTGGAATGGTGTAAGACCGATCGGTGCTTTGAAAGCGGTCCGATACGCCCACAAGGTTTCATCTAACTTCATTGACCAATCCTTCCTAGAGCTAGACACAGTTTTCTCAAGAATTCTCTTAATTTCTCTATTGGTCCTCTCAACTTGCCCATTAGTTTGTGGATGATATGGAGTAGCCACCTTGTGCTTTACTCCATATTGCTCCAACACTTTCTCAAGCGGGGCATTACAAAAATGAGATCCACCATCACTAATTAATACTCTTGGCGAGCCAAACCGCGAAAATATATTTTTCTTCAAAAACTTTATCACGGTCTTACCATCCGCTTTGGGTGAAGCAATCGCTTCCACCCACTTGGACACGTAATCCACAACTACCAAGATGTATTCATTGGACATAGAGGAAGGGAAGGGTCCAACAAAATCAATGCCCCAACAATCAAATACTTCTACTTCTACAATACTTTGGAGGGGCATTTCCTCTCTTTTCCCTATTCCACCAGTTCGTTGACAACAGTCGCATGAGGCAACATGGTGGTAAGCATCTTTGAACAAAGTAGGCCACCAAAATCCCGACTGAAGGACTTTTGTGGCCGTACGCAAACCATTAAAATGACCACCATAAGGCGAATTGTGGCAATGCCACAAAATGCTTTTTGCCTCCTCATCCGCGACACATCTTCTCAAAAGATTGTCACTACTCAACTTAAACAAGTGAGGATCATCCCAAACATAAAAATTAGCATCGTTTAAAAACTTTTTTCGTTGATTCCAAGTTAGATCCTCCGGTATCCAGCCAGATGCTTTGTGATTAGCCATATCTGCGAACCAGGGTCTAACTTCTTGTACCATGTACAGTTTTTCATCCGGGAATTCTTCCCTCACTTCTTTCTCATTGTTTGTCACCTCGGTATTCACTAACCGAGACAAATGATCCGCAATCAAATTTTCTGTACCTTTCTTATCTTTCACTTCAAGATCAAATTCTTGAAGCAAAAGAATCCACCGAATAAGCCTCTGTTTTGAATCAGGCTTGGTGAGAAGATATTTGATTGCGGCATGATCAGTATAACACACCACTTTAGAACCAATGAGGTAAGAGCGAAACTTTTCCAATGCAAATACAATTGCGAGCAATTCTTTTTCGGTAGTGGCATAGTTAACCTGTGCCTCATTTAAAACTTTGCTCGCATAATGTATAGCATGGAATTGTTTGTTCTTCCTTTGGCCTAAGACCGCACCAACCGCATAGTCACTCGCATCGCACATGAGTTCAAACTCAAGCGACCAATTAGGAGCGACAATTATGGGTGTGGTGGTCAAATTTGCTTTAAGTTCTAGGAAAGCTTTTAGACATGATTCATCAAAATTAAATTCCATACCTTTGTTGAGCAAATTACTCAAAGGCTTTGCAACCTTGGAAAAATCCTTGATGAATCTTCTATAGAACCCAGCATGTCCCAAGAAGCTCCTTATGCCTTTTGTAACACCCCTTTTCTAACCCCAAATATATCATATACTTAACAGAGTAAACATGCATAAAGGAAAAAGGGCATCACATGTTATTTTCATCACAAATGAAAACCTAAAGCAAAACATCCAACATTCTTAATATGCAAAGATCATATTTGTAACACAATGTAAATCTCATACTTCCATACATATGCATAAACGCTTGCGGAAACCAATTGAATTGCTATTAAAATTTCAATGGATATATCCCATACTATATTCATCTACCGAATTCGAATTAACATCCAATCCACAATTTTGGTTACATCGCCTTAATCAACATATCCGAGATCTCAAACAAACATATCCGAATATCCAACAAAACATAGTAAATAGCAACATCCAAACATGAGTATAAGACTACGATAAAATCCCCCCAAGTGTTACATGATCAGAGCATATGACTCGCTACCTAATCCAATAACAAACTCAGGAGCTCCTCGGCTAAATCCTCGGACAAGCTACTACTCGTCGGAACCTGCACGTTACCAACGAAGGATAACATTCGAACAGAAGGGTGAGAATTCAACTTCTTATAGAAAACATAATAATGGGAAATGTAAACATAACCAAGCATACATTTCACTATTCATCACACTTCTCAAGTAGGCAATTCACATATCACATATTAATCATTATTCCAAAACAAATCACATGTATACAAGGCAATCACATAACACACAATGTGACTCGAAATGCAACAATGTGACTCAATGCATGTGGTACCCAATGTGAATCCAATGTTTCACCGCTTTCCGATTCAATGTTTAGAATCCAAGCCACGCTTCCGATCCGGACAAGATCAAAGCCAATACGCCTATCTCCAATTAAGGATCACGTCTTCTACGCCTATTTCCAATTAAGGATCAACGTCTCTTACCATGTGAACCCAAGTTTCACCGCTTCCACAATAAAGCCGACCATGCTATGAATGTATGTACAAATACCAACAAATTATGCAATTAAGATTATCTCGTCAATCTTAACTCACCGCATAACACCATAATCCAACTCTATGAATTATTCACCAATTGTACACAACATTCACAACACAATTTAACACATTCAACAAGGCATTACAACCATCACATATCCAATTATACACATCATGTTTACATCTACACAAAGTGTTCCAACAATGGATATACATCATATACTAACATATTACACATAAGATAATTACACATCGTTCCATATGATAACGTCACAATTTATCAATCATGTGCAATTAGATCCTATACTATCATATAGAATATCACAATAGCTTTCTAACGCTTCGAACGGCACATAAAACGGAGTTTTGGATTAAAAGTTATGGCCTTTCAAAGTTTAGAAAAAGTGCTGAAAAACAGGGTTCGCGGCGCTAAAGTAGTTCGCGGCGCGCAAAAGTTTCTGTCAAGAGGTTCGCGGCGCGTACAAGGGGATCGCGGCGCGGCCAAATTTCTGCCAATAGGTTCGCGGCGCGTACAAGGGGATCGCGGCGCGACTGGCGATTTTCAGAAACCCCAAAACCCAGAAACAGCATACGAAACTCACTCAAAATTCCCCAAATTTAACCCAATCATGTTGGCAAACATTGCATATTTCGAACAACCACAGAATACATGATATACACACAAATACAACACATATTACGGGTCTTATAGCATCATACCAACACCAAACATCAACTAAGCACATTTCAATCCATCAATTTATGCATATGTTCATAAAAATCTAACCTTTCTATGTTTTTCCATGAAATTGCAAAGATGAAGAGATAATCACAACAAAACACATTACCCAATCATATAACCTATAAGAACTTGTATTCAAACCCTTACCTCTTGAATTTCTCCTCCTAACTTCAAGAATCTCACAATCCTCTTCTCTTGTCTCTTCCACTATTTTGCCTCTTTTCTCTTCTCTCCTCTTCTTTCTATCTTTCTATCTTTCTATCTCATTTAGGTTAACTCACAAATACCTTATAACTCTCATTATTTCATTTGGGCTTAACCCACCTACTACTCTTTCTCACTCAACTAGGCCCATTTAGCTAATTCCAAATAAAATTCTACCACTCATTAATTAGGTAAATAACACATTACCACAAAATCAAATAATTATTATTCAAACAATAATTAAATAAACACATAAACAATGCCAATTATCAAATAATCCTAATTAATTAAAATGATAATAAAAATAGGATGTTACACCTTTCACATTCACCGGAGGGGGAAGCTTTTCAATAACTTCAATTTTTGCCGGATCGACCTCAAGCCCCTTTGAAGAAACCTTGTGGCCAAGAACAATCCCATCCGTCACCATGAAAGTGCATTTCTCCCAGTTGAGAACCAAATTTGTTTCAATGCATCTCTCCATCACCACATCAAGGTTTTTCAAGCACAAGTCAAATGACGACCCGTACACAGAAAAATCATCCATGAACACCTCAATGCTTTTTTCGATCAAATCTGAGAAAATAGCTTGCATGCACCTTTGAAATGTTGCAGGAGCATTACATAGTCCAAATGGCATTCTTCGGTATGCAAAAACGCCAAAAGGACATGTAAAAGCAGTTTTCTCGTGGTCCGCCGGATTCACTGATATTTGATTGTATCCCGAATAACCATCCAAGAAACAATAGAAATTTCTTCCGGCTAACCTCTCTAACATTTGATCCATAAAAGGTAATGGAAAGTGATATTTTCTTGTTGCTTGGTTCAACCTCCTATAATCAATACACATACGCCACCCGGTCACCGCTCTCGAAGGAATCAACTCGTTCTTCTCATTTCTCACAACTGTCAATCCACCCTTCTTAGGAACCACATGCACCGGGCTCACCCATTCGCTATCGGAGATGGGATAAATCATACCCGCCTCTAATAACTTCACAACCTCTTTTCTAACAACTTCTTTCATGGTTGGATTCAATCGCCTTTGAGGTTGTGCCACGGGCCGAAAATCATCTTCTAACATAATCTTATGCATACAATAGGCCGGACTAATACCCTTCAAGTCGGATAAAACCCATCCTATTGCTTCTTGATTCTTTGTCAACACTTCCTTCAATCGATGCTCTTCCTTGTTAGACAAACCACTATTAATGATAACCGGCTTAGTAGAATTGTCACCGAGAAACACGTATTTCAAGTGAGACGGTAACACATTCAACTCCACCTTTTGCTCTTCAACTTTAGGTTCATCCTTCAACTCTTCAATTTGAGTTTCAAATGGATTCATCTCCTCACAAGCCTATAAATTTCTCAAGCAATCTTCAATTTCCTTCTCTTGATCTTTGGTGAGAACTTCAAGAGCTTCCATTAAAGTCTTCTCAAGAGGATTTGACAAGTGCATTTGATTCTCCACTTTCATAATAGCCCTTTCGGTAGCATCGATTCTAAAACAATCATCCTCATCATTAGGATGCTTGATGGCTTCAAAGAGATCAAGACATAATTCTTCATCTTGGTACCTTAATTTCATTAAGCCATCATCAATATCTATCATCATTCGGGCCGTCTTCATAAAAGGCCTTCTTAAGATCAATGGAATCTCAGGATCTTCTTCCATGTCTATGACAATAAAATCAACAGGATACCAAAATTTGTCAACCTTGACAAGCAAGTCTTCCGCAACTCCATGAGGATGGGCTGTGGATTTATCCGCTAATGATAACGTCATTCTTGTCGGCTTCAAATCGTTGATTCCTAATCTTCTCACCATAGACAATGGGATCAAATTAATGCTAGAACCGGTATCTACCAAACCTTTGCCTATGTGAACATTTCCAATAGACACCGGTAAGGTTACCCGCCCAGGATCATTTGATTTTATCGGAGTAGTGCGTTGAATTAACGCATTACAACAAGAGCTCACCGTTACTACCTCCGGATCCAAGAATCTTCTCTTCTTAGTGATGATGTCTTTGATGAATTTTGCATACATCGGAATTTGCTCTAATGCCTCGGAAAAAGGAACATTAATTTGCAACTTGCTAAAAATATCCAAGAACCGAGCATAGTGCTTTGCATCTTCTTTCTTTGACGGACCGGGAGGGTAACGTAATTTCTTCACTTGTATAGAATCATCCACCTTCTTCTTTCCCTTCTCACTCACACTCAATTTTTTTCTCTCTTTTTCTACAACTTTCTCAAAAGTTTCTTTTTCCACTAATTCTTTTTCTTTCTCATTTTCAACTAAATCACCCTCAACATTTTTTTCTACTTCAATCACCCTATCTTTTTCACTCTCAACAATTTCCTCCTCAACTATTTCTCCTACACCCATATCAATATTTCTACCGCTACGAGTTAGAATTGACTTACAATGCTCACGAGGATTTTCTTGTGTAGTAGCCGGAAAAGGACCTTTGTTTTGATCGGCAAGTTGCTTTGACAATTGCCCGACTTGAGTTTCAAGGTTCTTTATTGCGGCATCCGTACTCTTTTGGCTTGCAATTTGCAATTGCATGAATTGGCTAAGAGTGTCCTCGATTGAAAGCTTTGTTTGTTGAGGTTGTTGATTGTAACCGCCTTGATAAGGATTTTGACGATTCGATGGGCCCGCTTCCGGCCTCCATCCTTGTTGATAACCTTGATTACCTCTTTGTTGGTAACCTTGGTTATTGTTGTAAGGTTGTTGTTGTTGTCTTCCACCATATCCTTGATTAGGATTAGACACATAATTCACCTCTTCACCCGGTGGAGGACAAAAACCTGTTTGATGGTCACCCCTACACAATTCACAACACATCACCTGTTGATTTTTAGAAGGGCTCCCATTTATCTCTTTAATTTGTTGAGGGAGTTTTGACATTTGTTGAGTGAGCAATTCTACTTGTTGTGTCAATAACTTGTTTTGAGCAAGTATTGCATCACTAGCATTCAATTCAAGAACTCCCGGTTTTCTTTGCAATGCACTACGGTTGTGTTGCCCTTGATGATCATTCAAAGCCATTCTATCAATGATAGCAATCGCTTCAACAGCTGTTTTTGACATCAACGAACCACCCGCGGTAGCATCTAAAAGAGTTTTTGGTTGAGGTTGGAGTCCATTTCTAAAGATATGGATTTGAGACAAGTCATCAAACCCATGACCTTTGCATTTTCTAACCATGGACTTGAACCTCTCCCATGCTTCATTGAGAGATTCATTCGAACCTTGAGAGAACACCGCAATAGAAGTTTTCGCTTCCATGAACCTATTGTGAGGAAAGAACCGATCCAAGAACTTCTCTTCTAACTCGTTCCAATTTGTCATGACATTATTTGGTTGATCAAGGTACCATTCCTTAGCTTTTCCAATTAAGGAATGAGGAAAAAGTCTCCTGAACACATGTTCTTCTTGGTCTTCCGGAGCACCAATTGTTCCGGCGATCTCGTAGAACTTTGTTAGATGAGTAAATGGATCCTCGTGATCTGCCCCTGTGAACGGATTTTGGTATAATAATTGAAGTAACCCCGTCTTCATCTCGGAGTTTCTTCCATTGGCCTGATCACGAGCAAATTGTGCATTGAGTCGAGGGCTATTAACACAAGGCCCTCGAACTGGAACATTAGGAATCTCTCCTGCCATTTCTCCCTCAACTAAGTTTTCAACCGGAGTAGAAGAAGATGCCTCTTGTTGTTGTCTTCTTTCCCTAGCTAGTTGTCTCCTCCTACGAGTTTTGCTATTCTCTCTACGAGCAGTCCTCTCAATCTCAGGATCAAAAAGGAGTTGATCTGCAGGTACACGTCCTCGCATAAACTGTTATCTGAAAAACTAACCAAGCAAATTAACAAACACAAGGAAGATAAATTTAGAAACAAGATATTAATTATAAGACTCAATTCAAAACAAACTATTGCAATGCTTGCAATATCTAAACAACAATCCCCGGCAACGGCGCCATTTTGTTGAAAGAGTATTGTGGTGTACTTTTCGTTATTATCGTATCCACAGGGATTATTGCGATATCACCGCCGTTCTATAGCCTATTTTGTCTTGAGTTAATGTTACTTTAGTTTTAGGTTTGCAAAAGATCATTCAATTTTAGTAGCAAAGAGTAAATTAATGAAAGTTCTAAGTTAAAGAAAATGTATCAAGATTCGATTTCATCGACCTAAGTTTGTATGTTTCCTTATAAGTAGATGCTTATGAACTTGCTAACAATCAATATAATTACGTATCGACACCTATATCGTCCGTGTCCGCAACGATATAGTCAGATTTACCGTATTGTTTAACCGACGATTTCTCCACCGTTTAAACAATACAAATAACGTTTTAAAACCGATACTTAGTAAACATCAAACTCTAAATCCATGTCTGCAACTTATAGTTTGAAAGATGATGAGCTAGGTCTAGATACAAATATTGATGTCTCAAACATTTATACCAAAGAAAAAGCTTTAATAAACAAACTAAACCATCTATATTGATCATCACTTGTTCATACACATATATTCACAAGAAAAACATACAAAAGGCTAGGAAGATTACATCTTATCTTGATACAAAAGGGGTTTAGCTATCCATGAGAATGGTAGCTTGCATAAGAAGGAAAGGATGAAGATCAACAAGCATCAAAGGCGATTAATCGACAATCAAGGCTTTCAATCTTCAATTCTATGTTTGCTACAGTGTATATTGCTCTTGGTTCTCTCTTAAAATATCTCTACATCTCCAAAAGTGATCTGGCCCATAAACAAATAAACAAAGTTTCGCAGACCGCGCTTAGCGCGGTGCAGCCCGCTAAGCGCGCTATCATTAATTGCTTAAACCGCCCAACCGCGCTAAGCGGGCTCCAGACCTCGCTTAGCGCGGAACTCTCTGCCAGAACTTCCTTCTTTTCTTCAAAAGCGCGCTTAGCGGGCTCAACCTCGCTTAGCGCGCTACCTCTTTTCAGCAATCCTTGGCTTTGGTCTTGGAACATCTTCAAAACGCTTTTTCCATGGTCCAAGCTTCCAATTATCTATAAAAACTACAAAATCCAACATAGATTGCAAAGATAAGAACTATTCAACGATAATATAAATATAAGAATAAATGTATACTAAATGACAATAAAATACTACTATTAACCACAAAAAGACTTGAGAGTTACCAAAAATTACCTAAGATATTTACACAAATTGGTAACTAACAAGCCTCCATGTGGAAGTTCTTCTATGACTTGATCCCATAGGTATACTAAGAAACCTAAAAGGAATTGAGTCCTGCAACTTGCTAAGAAATGAGAAACATACTACATATAGTGTTCACTGATATTTATACTATACAATTTGCTTTTGTAGAAATCCACACTCAGTCCATATAATATTTCAAAGCTTCTCATTATTTCCTTGATGCTCTAAAGGTTCTACCATGAGACTTCTCCTACTATTATAATGTCATTTGAAAATTGAAACATATGATACTCCATTTGATTGTTTACTTTGAATCCCTTGAATTCTCATATGCTTATTGTTTTTTCCATTATACTTGTCAATCCTCATGCTACAATTGATAAAAGGAAAGGTGATGGTTACTCAACCTTAAACTTTACTTACTTTATAGTCCTTAGTTCGACTTCCATTGACTAATACATGCATGTTACTGTTAAATATACAAGCCTCTATCCATAATCTCCAAAACATATTCTTATTAACATGTATCTTAAGTAATTCCAATTAACATTGTCATATGATTTCCAAAAGTTTACCTTCAACATAAGACATAGTTTCTTATCCCCCTGGGCTAGATTAATGATTTCATTTACCAACACTACTCCATAAAGAATTTTCCTCCTTAGTACAAATGCAATCTATCACCTTTTTGATCCTGGATGCTAGTATCTTAGTAATTATTTTGCACAAGCTTCCCATAAAAAATGAAGGGAAATCGCGATATAAATGCAGCGGATAATACAAATTTTCTCTTTAGAGATCCTTAGGAATGAGCATGGTCAGTGATAAAAACGGTTACCTCTTCTAGAGATTAAAACCTCTGATGCAGAATCGAAAGAGTGATCACGAGCATTGATGAAGAACAACACCTCTACTTAGTCCACACGAACATAATGCCTTCAACCTCTATGCTAGCTTCAACGAATGAAGGCTTTGAGTGAGAGAGAAAAGAGAAAATTACGGCGAGGGTTTCACAAAAAAAAATTCAACAAAATCAAAACGCTTATGCACATGGGTTATATTTATAGAACCACTTGTGTGGACTGCAAGCTAAAATGCCAAACTCAAGTGCACCATATAATAATAATAATATATATAACTATTATTATAATAAACATATTTTACTATTATTATAATAACAATAATATTAACTATTATTATTGTTATAACATATGATGTTCCAAATTTCACTTAAATACACCGTACTTTACAGTGTTACATAATTCTCTCAAGTACATCGTATCTTATAATATTCCTTATTTATTCTATGTCTCATTAATTTGTACTTATGTGTGTGACCCTGTAGGTTCTCGCGACGTTTACAATTATATTAAATCTTACATTTAATATAATAAATAGTGAGCGGTATCTAGCAACACATCACTTTTACCCAAGTCACGAAAATGTCATGTGATATGACAAAACCTTTTCGTGATAATATTATTATGTATAATTACTCTTTTGCCCTTATGTCTATATTGAACACAAGGCATAGGTTGTGTCACCCTTGTCCGTTTCAATATTGGACCCTTAGACATTTATCCTGTTATGCAGGATGGGAAAATTCCATCTAGGTCACTAATATACCTAAGCATGCTTTGTGGAGTACCCATCAATTGTTTTTATGGTAATCCAGTTACGGACAACATTATATCAGCAATAAAGTACTCAACTCTACATCTAGGGTCCATAGTGGTTTTAGGTCGAAGGATGGTATACACCATTATCACCATGAGAATAACTTATAACACTTTGAATAACATTTTATATAGTGCTCTCATAACGGGTCAATCCAGTATAAATATTACTCATAATATTCATACATATGTCAAGACTCGATAACTCCTTATCCATGATCCATGAGTTGTGATCATCAATCTATCTACATAATTGTCTCAATGCTTTAATGTTATCCCACTTCACAATAAAGCTCGACTACGAATACTTTAAGAATAACGTCCTTATGTTTAATGATTCTCATGATTAAGTCACACTTAACATTTCATTAAATGGACTATCTATTCTAGGAACTTTATTATTTTGGAAAAATAAGCATAATAAAGAAATGCCTTTTATTGTTAATAAATAATCTGATACAAGTATCAAAAGTATTGACCTCTAGGGCTTACACCAACAAAAAATTGGTTTGTATTCTTTCAACTCTTGTGGGTTGTCATGTGATAACGCATATTTTGTGTGCTATTATAAACCTTAAAACTTGAATTTATCTTTTTAATTTAGTTAATTACTAGTTTAATTTAATGCATTTTGTTGTTTTTGTGTAGATTATAAAGGCTACAATAGGTGCTCTTAATTGTTACTCCCTCCGGTCTTATATATAAATAACTTTACAAAAAAGCTCACTCTTTAAGAAAAATAATTAAATGCATTTTTGTCTTATACTTTTTCTAATTTTACCCTTACTTTTTTCTTTGGAAATTATTAAAACATAGGAATGTGAAAAAAAGTAAGGGTATATTTGGAAAAATGACATAAAATGTAATCATTATATGTGTTTTTTTGCTTATATTTAAGACCATTGTTTTTTTGTTGTTGCTTACATTCGAGACCGGAGTGAGTAGTTTTGTGCATTTATTACTTGTGTAGAGATAACTCCTGATAAGTCTTGGTACCAATGTTTTAAAAATCGAACCGGAGAAAGAACCGTTAAAACATACGGGTCATGGTTCAATCGGTTCAACTGGTTCAATCGTGGTTGAACCGTATATTAAATTTAAACTAAAAAAATAAATAAATATATTATTAAATATCCTAATAAGTTAATTTATATCATAATTTGTAAAATAAAATTCTCAAATAAATACGATAATAATAAACAAGCTTACAAAATAAGAAGAATGTAGTGTAAGACCCAATAACAAATCATAAAATTAGTTAAGAACCAATATTACATTATTTCTTCTCTTTCTACTTACATTTACACGTGTCTTTCAATTTTATTCTTTAGTTTTCATCTATACAATTTTAAGTATTTGCTATAATTAATTTTTTAGATTCAAACAAAGAAATAAAATGAAGTAAAACATAAAAAAATTATTTTTGATTTTTTGAACCGTCTGGTTCACCAAAACCGGTCCCGATTTTACAGTTTTTTTGCGCTTGAAGTAATTTTATCCCAATTTTATAAACCTAACCATTTATTGGTCTAAACCGAACCGGATTAGACAACGGTCCAAGGTTCAACCGAGAGGTTCAATCCGGGTTTTAAAACATTGCTTGGTACAATAGTTCTTGAACATCACTTTAACCCCAAATGAAAGTATAAATGTGGATACAATGGAAGTCATAAAGAGTATACATTCATAAAGAGTATACATTCTGTAGTATGGAGTGCATTTGAATCAAATAGAAAAGAGATAAGAACAAGACTCTAGAGGATAAAATTTTGCACCACAGTACACCCACAACAGCGCCCAGCTTGTTTGCCTTCTGCAAAGGACGAATGCAAAACATCACCGCTTGAATACATGACTTTGCGTTGGTACAAAAATGAAAATTTGGAGGGAAATCTGTTGATTCCTTTGGCCTAAAATTCACAAATATCCACAAGTCCATGATCCAAGACAACACAAAATCCTATATGGAAGTGACTATAAAAGGACCTCTTGGAGGAAATGCAAGGAGGTTTAGTAATTCAGAGAACAAAACACTTATTGAATATAAGTGAAGAAAGTGAGCTGAAGAAGGTGGAAAGTTTCTTCTTCTCATTATCTCAAGTATATGCTACCAGTATTAAGTGTGACAGAGGTCGTCTCTTGATGATTAAAGATTGCAAGAAGACAAATAAGTTACTATTAGGTTTTCATTATGTGTTTAAGAATGTTTAGCTTAAGATCCAGTATTGATGTATGTACTAAGCTCACCATGAGCTAAACCCTTTTATGTTGAGCAATGTGAAGTTAATATGAAATATTCATTTGTGTAAAATGATGTGTTGTTAATATTTTGTTTGATCATGTGCTAAATTATCATAAACCTGCTTCTTTGAATGATCAACTTAGAAAAATATACAAGTTTGTTGTGAGAGATCCATCAACAAGTGAATTTCATGATAAAAGTGATTGAAAGTAGTAGGATAGAAATATTCACTAGATTAGCCACAATGACCTTAAAAACCAAAGCCATGAAAACATTACTTGCATGTTGCAGATGTAACATCCTAAACCCTAAACATGTTATTTATAAATAACACGCAAAATAAAAGAATACAAAGGGTGCAGTAACATCTTGATATTTTAAATAAATTATAAATGTTTTTTAAAATATTTTTTAAATTTATTTTTTAAATTTATGTGTAAGAATTCTAAAGAAAATTGTAACATTAGCAATAATTATTACTATTATAATAACCAAATAGTTATTTATGAAAAGATTACATGTACCTTATTTATTTTGTTTTCTGTGTGACATTATATTTTTGTAAATTTATTTGATTAAAAATGAGAAAATCTTACTAGCTATACTTGTTTGTGCACGTATAATGAAGACTAATTGGAGTGAGTTAAAGTTAGGGGTTCTTTTCATAGGCCATATGTATTTATTTATTTTTAGAGAGGAAGATTGGAGCATTTCGAATATCGTTTGGAACATTAAAGCTTTGCTTTGGAGGTGGTCTTTTATTGGAAATATTACACAAACCAATTGTAATTTTTACGAGTTTTGTAAAAACCCTTTATTTTATATCTCTTAAATTTCATTTGGTGTGTAATTTTCCTTTTTCCGAGCCTTTTCTCGGATCTTTTATAACCGAGTTTGAGAACTTTTGTTCTCCTTTAATGAAGCTTGCTAAAAAAACACTATATATATTGTCATTTTGGCATGAAAAATCAGATTTAATTCCCTTTATTTAAATATAAAATCATGTGGCATTACATAGCCCAAACTATCTCCTAATAAAATGGAACTACCTAGTTCACACTCTCCTAATTAAATTAAAATTATTGACCCATTTATTTCTATTCTCTCAACCGTTCTTGATTTTTTTATCGTATTCCCTTCTTCTTCTTCTTTATTCGTTCCTTCTTCATTCTGCCAGTTTTTTATCCCTTGCCTATGTCAAAGCAATAACAAACAAATAAACAAAATTAGGAGTGTTGCTAGAAAGTAAAACACCCAAGGTAAAGCTCTTCCCCGTACAATTTAGAACTAGATATTGAATTTAGAATCTGTAGAATATTTGTATTCTTATCAAATGCTATAATTGTTAGAAAATTAATTTAAATCGAATGGAATCGATATTAGAATCGTGTACGGAACATTTTTCTTATAGTATTTCAAGCACTCCCAAATTGTCCTGGAGTTTCTACGCAGGAATACCCAAGATAATTTAGCCTTCTCGAGTTTGCGCAAGACCGACGAAAACTCGAATGTAGCGAAGAGTGCTCTGGAATTATTCTAGAGGATTTATATTTTTTATTATATGTTTTTCTGAATTCATAATGAATTATTTATAGGCCATATTGGTATTGTTTCACAAGGTAGCGACCCTTGGTGAAACAATCTCTTTTACCAAAAGTCACAATGATTGACCTACAACAACACATTGGAAGAGTTGCATGGTTTCATTCTACAATACTTCATGAAGTGTTGCCATTTTTCAAATCCACTTCTCTTGTCATTTTGGAACAACTATTATATTATTAATTATTATTAATAATTACAACAATCCCCCACTTGTTCTAATAATGACAAGTCCAATTCCAGAATATAGAAAGCAAAAAAGTGTTAATACAGTTAGGTATCTTTCGATTTGAACTTAACCTTAGTAAAGATAACGTAGAGTCTAATCGGAACGTTAGGTAGCTATGCTTTGAACCGTTATCCCATGTGATCAGACTGGTGTTACTATACACACACTCTTTAAAGGTTCTTCGCCTACATATCTCGCCTAGCACTATTTATGGCCATGTGCTTTTCTTGTTCTTCATGAATTTTTTCATGAGAGGAACTCCAACTCTCACTTTAAGACGACACTATCTTGAAATTCATATAGGTGAAGTTCAGTTTGTATCTATTTCTTGAGATACATATCCTCTTCGATATAGAACTTCATTAAGAGTTTCTAAAAAACTCAACCCTCAATTATGTAGTCAACATTGTCACAAAATGTTGCACCAACTTCCAAATCAACGACTTGTTGTTACCCATTGAATTTTAGGTTAAGATGTATTAACTTCAGATTGGGTTGCTATCATTGTCGGAACACTTATTCAAGGAGTTTCAACCTCATACCTCTCGAGATTGTTTTTACTAGGTCTCTGGCCAGTGACTTAGTAAATGAATTTCCCAAATTATAGATCGATCGTATATACGCGAGTAAATGATTACATCTTTAATCAATTTTCTCATGAATGTCTAAGGCCTCAGTGCCCAGACTTTCCATTTTACACTTATCTGAATTCTCTTGCTAAATTGGCTTGACTAACACATTGTGTTAACACCTTTGAAACATTGTATTTAGCCAATGAAAATTTCGATAGAAGGTCCATCAACCATATAACTTCTTTGACTATTGGAAGCGTGATCCACACACCATGGCTCCATGGTCAAGAGAGTGATGCATGTTTGTTTCTTACTCTTCCAAGAAATCTCACATCCAACTAGTGTAAATATTCACTCAGTTGTAAATTTATGATCTCCAACACTCGATATCCAACTCATATTGATATATCCTTCTAATATGATAGGAAACCTACCATGATGGAGGTCAAGATTTTGGTTTCTTTAAAAAATAATAAAAAATCCTTGTGATGGCCTTCCAATAATCACTATTTGGATTTCTAGTAAATCTACTCATTTACTAATTGGAATTGCTATATTGCATATATACATTGCATTAAAAAACCAATTTCACTTGTGTATTCTAATATAGCCATAACTCTTCCATCATCATTTTAACACTAAGATCAAATTGAATATTCACTTTTTGAAACGTGACCGTTTGAACTTATCAAGAACTTTCTCAACAAAGTGTATTTGACTAAGTTCATAACCCCCATTATTTTCGCATTACTTTGATCCCCAAAAAAGTGTCAACTTGTCCAAGATCTTTCATCTTGAATGTGGAAGTTTTCTCAATATAGTGTGTTTGACTATGTTTTAAACCCTCACTCTTTTGCTTTACTTTGAACGAAAAGAGTGTCCACTATTTCAAGATTTTTCATCTTGAATGTGGAAGTTAGAAACCTCTTTGTTTCTAAGATTTCATTCATCTCGTTGATAATAATCAACATATAATCAACATAGAGACAAAGGAATATCACAATGTTCTTACACAACTTTTGTGTACAAACACTTATCACAAGAATTAGATGAGGAAGGTTTTTAGATAATCATGCATGATGATGCAAGAAGGTTTTTAGATGAAGTGAGAGATAAAATTATGAGCAATTTAAAGTAGTGTAGTATAAATTGCAATGAGTACCTTAGTTAAGTTCTCTTGTCTCAAATATTCACTTGAATTTCTTTGTTCAACCTTCTTGATCAACTTCATCATTAATGTGCATGACACTTTTGATCCTTTTCCTTCTTTGATAACCTTTGTCTTCATCAAAACTAGATATAAGATATTCTTCACAAACTCCCCATTTTTGATGATGACAAACTCTTTGAATTCTTGTTTTGATAAGAATTAAAAGTCTCTCCCTAAGTTGTGTGTCTCCCTTTTAATTCGAGAATCTTGTAATGATATAATCAAACTTTTGATTTTGTTTCAATAATCTGCGAAGAACCTTCCTCACGAGGTTCTTCGAATTCCTTATCCTTCTTGATAAGGTTTTCAAAATTCCATATTTCAGGATTCAATAGTTATATAAGACTCCAAATCCAGAGTTCTATGTAAGTCATAATCTATCTTTAGATGATCTATGTGTTTTATAATAATAAATTTCATTGAACACAAACATTATTCACATAGAATCCCCAAATTAATTATATTTCTCATACATTCCAATCCATAGAACATGCCATAATTCGTCGAATTTCTTACACGTGAAGAAAATAAAACTTGTATTTCACAAAATCAATACAGAACATATATGTTTATCATACAGAAAACTCACTTTTAATTATAGATTCAAATCTTGAATTGAATTTCATGCATGATGAGGATCATGAACTAAATAGATATATTTATCACATGATATTTACAATCACACGTATATCAATATATAAATTTTATTGTTCATGCTTTACTATCATATATTGCTTCTGTGTATGTGTTAGCAAAATAGTAACATAACATAGATATAATTATAAATAAAATAAAACTTGAAAGAAACATGTTACGTCATCATGCTACTACCAAATACAAGTTAATTACAAATCGTATGTTAATTTAATTTTCCTTTCTGAATGTTAACTTTACAATTTCAAACTTTCAACATGTACATAAAACAAAAGTTTGAAAATTTATAGATCTTCATGCAGTATTAAGATTTTAAATTATGTACAACATTTCATATATCATATTAATATTTATAATTTATTATATGATATGTATAATTAATATAAAAATATGTAAGACACTTACCAATTGTTTTTATACTTATCCATTCATTATACTTGCACCAAATTCATGGAAAGGTTTCATTCCATATGCAAAATCACGCATTAACAAAGATATGAGAAAACAAATATAATCATTTTGATACAGCAAAGCAAATAATTGTCATTGCAAACCATTTATATATCACCAGCCCAAAATCATCATGACGTTACAGTGAGTGTATTTGAATTAAGGCTACTTTTCATGATGCATTAGCAATGCAATGCTTAATTATCTTATATATACATATATATAAATAATAAAAACTATTTCATGCAAGTATCATTATCGAAAATCATAATATCGATAAATTTTGCTCTGATACTAACTTTTAGAAAAAAAAAATTCAGAATCTTGATATTATGAATTTCGCAATGCTTTTAATTTTTATGAAAGAGAATAAAAACGTACCCAGATCTATGATGAAGATTTTTGTTCTTGATTCTTACGAAAGCCTCGGTTGCCATTATTTTGAAATACTATAAGATTGTTAAAAAATTAATTTAAACCGAATGAAATCGAGACTAGAATCGTGTACGGAACACTTTCCTTATAGTATTTCAAGCACTTCCAATTTATGTTGGAGTTTCTACGCAGAAATACCTAGGATAATTCAGCCTTCTCGAGTTTGCGCAAGACCGGCGAAAACTCGAATGCAGCGAAGAGTGCTCTGGAATTATTCTAGAGGATTTGCATTTTTTTATTATATGTTTTTCTGAATTCATAATGAATTATTTATATGCCATATTGGTATTGTTTCACAAGGTAGCGACCCTTAGTGAAACAATCTCTTTTACCAAAAGTCACAATGATTGACCTACAACAACACATTAGAAGAGTTGCATGGTTTCATTCTACAACATTTCATGAAGTGTTGTCATTTTTCAAATCCACTTCTCTTATCATTTTAGAACAACTATTATATTACTAATTATTATTAATAATTACAACAATAATATAAAATATAAAGATTTTCTATATAAATATACTTTACACAGTCCATCCTCCTCGCTAATAAGTTAAAAAGAAAACATATTGCATGGTGATTTTAAAACTAAATAATAAAGTTATATTTAATTTGTATTATTGATTAATAATTTAGTTCTGTGATAGAATAAAGAAAATATATATTGGGTGATGATTTTAGAATAGATTTGTTTATAAATTGAATACTTGTCGTCTAAGATTTTATTTGAAATAATTAGTAAAAAGTTATATTAAATATACGAGTACATTTTATGGGTTGTTGGTGTGTAGTGATATTATCATAATGTTAAATATTATTAAAATATATATGATCTTATTTAATTATTATAATACATGTTTTAACATTTTAATTTTTGTGGTCATTGCTAATAAAGTCATCACAATTGGAAAGGAGTGAACATTTTGATTAAATGAAAAAAATATGAAATGTTATTATCATGTGTTATCAGAGGCGGAGCTACCTTAGGACAGGGGTGGCCATGGCCACCCCAAAGTTTTGATAAATTTTTTCTAAAATAGGTGTAGTGTACTTTTTTTTCTATCAGACATTATATTAATTTAATTTCATGAAAACAGAATACATATTGGTGTCTCAGCTGAGTGGTTATAGCCATTTTAATCTTCCTTTAGTTCCCAGGATCAACTCCCACTGACATGTATAATTTGGTGCATTTTCACAATTTTTTGAAGTATTTGGCAATTTCTCTTCAAACTTCTTTATTTTTTTTTTAAATATTTGGCAATTTCTCTTCAAACTTCTTTACATCTAATCTAATAATTAGAATACTTCTTTACATCTAATCTAATAACTAGAATTATTTTAATGGATGCACATTCATTCATCATACAATTAATTTTAATTTTACAAAAACTATTTTTTTAAAAATTTCTCAGAAATAACTTTTGACTATAATTTTTTAAAACTCTCATACACGTAAATTATTTAGTTAATAGTTTTTTCTCGTTTTTATACACACAAATTGTTTGATTGTTATATTTTTCACACTAACTGCTTTATACCGTTTAAAATCAAAGAATAAATAATGTATGAAGGAAAATTCTACAATATAAAGAGTACATTCATAAAATCAAAATATTACAATATAAAAAATAATACTGCATTGACAATGATTCGGTGGCTTTCCAAAATATATCAATAAGCTCTGTATCATAATTTCACATATTATTTCACATAAAAAGCTTTAAATATACCTTTTAAAAATTTATTTTTTACTTACAAGAAAATAAAATGAGAATAAGATTTTTAATATAGATTATATTATTTTTGTTAGTTTGCTTTGTTTTAGAATATGAGAAAAAGGGATATGTATTGTCAGTGTAAAATATTTTTACACTGTCAACCAATCACAACTAAGTATCTAATTAAAACACAATTTTAATTTTAAAAAATTAATATGACATGTCAAGTGTAAAATTTTTGAATGATTGTATGTGTAAAGTTAATTTACACTGTCAATGCACTACTTTTAAACTCTTAGAATATATTGGAATAAAGTAAAGAAGGAGGCAAAATGAAGAAAGGAAAAGAGCAGTCTTACTTGTCGCAGTTTTTATTTTATATTGTTTTTAATATTTGGCCCCTCAACATTTTCATCCTAGCTCCGCCACTGTGTGTTATTGTCTAGAATAATGGACTAATGTTATTTTAGAAATTGATTACTGTTCATGATGTACACGATGATGTAATATTGTTTGAAAAATGTGTTTGTCTGTCTGAGTGGTGTTTGCTAAAGTGGTGTTTGTCTAAATGGTGTTTGTCTAAGTGGGGATATTTTATATTAAAAATTTATGATTTTTATCATGTGCATGATGGTATATTATTATTTGGATTGTATAATTGTCTTAGTGACGTGATTTGCCTCAGTGGCATGTGCATTTCTATGTGGTACTTTACTGATTAATTATTTTTCTAGTTAATAAACCTTCACGGATACGGGCGAATAATTTAATAGATATTCATAAAAAAATAAATAGATATTTAAATACTCATTTGTTAATAGATATAAGATTTAATGTTACCCCATATCCATGTATATCCCTATTTATTAATAAATAATGTAAAAATTATTTTAATATTGTTAATTAATTATATTTGTACTATATCTTTTCATCTTCTAAAAAATTCATATATATATATATATATATATATATATATATATATATATATATATATATATATATATAAATTTTCTTTGAAGAAAATCTTTATATTTTATACATATTTTGTTGGCCATTTCATATTTAAACTTCTTTTATACTTCACATTTCACTTCAACAATTCTACCGTCCAACCAATTAGTGTCGCTCTTTTCCCGTCCAACCAGTGTTATCCTTTCTACTCTTCCGTTTTTCGGTATTCTACTATAACTCACAATTACAATATCATTTTTTTTTGTTAAAAATGAAAGGTATGAGATATTATGCTTTCGTGAAATAAAGGATATTAATTTAATAAAATTTTGTTATTAAAATAAGAGAGATTTGTATGAATGTTATGTGATAATAACATAATTTCAGAAAAATAGTGTTATCCATGAAAATATGTAAATATTTGCGGATACCTTGAAACTCGGAGATTGCCTGTTTAGTGGATATCCACACAGATATGAGACAAATATAAATATCATATTTATCCAATGGGGCAGACACGAATATCATGTTATCCGTCTTCATATATTTCCATTTATATCCCTATTAATATGAATTAAATTTTATGTGGTGTTTTAGTGGCTGTTGATTATATCTGGATCATGTAGTGCTTGCTAAGAGTATATATGCACATGCATTTTTGTTTCTTGAATTTTTTTCTGTAGATTGATTTGTTTTCGACAATGATGTATGTTCTTGGAATGTTATGTAAGTATATCTATATAAGTTAAGATTTATTTTGTTTAATGGATAATAATTATAAATTTTGGATTGTCTGAATATATCTTCTTTTTAATAGAATATTTAACATATTATAATAATATTGAGTTATACTTTCAAGAATATGTTGTGTGGTAAATAAAAATTTTAGGTTTAATTATAATTTTATCCTCCCTATTTTCTTTTTTATTCTCAAAATTCATCTCCATATTTTAAATTTAAACAGTTTTACTCTTCCTATTTTAGATTTAAACGCTTTTGATCTCTCTCTCTCTTTCTCTCTCAATTTTTGCACTTAAAATTAATGATGTTTTCATTTTTTAAATGATAAATTACTTGTAAAATATGACAAATCATCATATATCAACCTATTATTGAATTTTATAGATAAAATATAAGTTAAAAAACAAAAAAAATCAATAATTTTTTATGAAAAAATATGGGAGGGAGATTAAAACTGTTTGAATTTAAAATAGGAGGACCAAAACTGTTTAATTTAAAATAGGGGAACTAATTTCGTAAATCAGATAAAATACGAAGACCAAAATTATAATTTAGCCAAAAATTTAATTATAAAAATATATGTATTTAAAGATATGATTAAATTTGTTTAAAGAATAATAAAACTTTATTCTTACTCTTTGGATATATATGTATTCTTTTAGAAGACTTTGATTTTTAATATTTTGATTCTCTAATTTTGAAAAAATTGATAATTCTCTATTTAATATATTTTTGGTAAGAGAGTAGAATATTTATATTCTTGTAATTTTTAATTCTTTATTTTGTTTTATTTTGTATGAATGTGGTTTATGGAAGTTGACCTCTTACAAATAATATTTTAGGTATAATAAATTTGACGATATGAAGTGAGTTTGATAAGATGTTTATACGCAGGAGTGATAAAACGGGTCAGATCTGTCGGGTCGGTTTGTTTGACCCGCCATTTTGGGCGGACTGGGCTGAGGTTTTCTGCTCGGTACCTTAAGTTGGCCCGCTCCGCGAAACCTGTTTAAAAAAGCAGGCCAAGGCGGGGCAGCGCGGATTTTTCCGCAGGCTTTTTGTTAAAACTTTTTATTTGTTACTTAGAGTTAAAACGACTTTAACTATAAAAACAACACTCTTCTCTTAGGATTATGTTGATTGAATTGTATTCTAAATTATTATACATACAAATTTAATTATAATTGTAACGTTCTTTCTATAACTCTCTATTACATGTGTTGATTGGAAAAACTTGAAATAAAAAAACAATTATATGACATGCATAATTATTAAGTTGTCAATACATTACCTCACATGTTATCTTTAGAAATATATGTTGATTTTAAGAAAAGAAAGAATTTGATGAGTGTATACATGTGACAAATTTAGGATTTAACTATTAAGAAATCAGTCAATATAAGAGTATACATGATGTGAACAGTGAGAAACTCAAGTGTTGATATTTTATGCATTGTGATGTATTATGCAGTTTTATTGTTGTCACTGTTTGTCTTGTGTAAATTCTTAATCGGGTTCTTTTAGTAGTTAGTTTTTAAATAGGATTAGAAGACTATGTATTGTTTATTTATTTTGATAAGTTTTTTTTTACTGTGCTTGAGTTTATTTTGTTTTTTGTAATTGGTTTTTATTTATTTTATTTTTTTGAACTGTTTGTACTTAAGACAAGTTGAGATTCTATTGTGTGTTGTTAAAAAAAATCTTTTATCGACTTTTTTGGTAAGAATTAAATTTTTTGTCAACTATGTAGTAAATTTGAATTGTAAAATAAAAAATATAAAAATTTGCCTCGTTAGTAAACGGGACATGCTTGAGTTTTGAGTTTGGATTCCTAAATTGGCCTGCCCCGCTTTTGGACGGGGTTAAACGGGGCGGGCCGCCTGCTTTGCCGCCACAAATTGTACGTGGGCGAGGGAATAAAATTCGGGTTTTTTAATTTTGAATTTGTAATTTTATTTAAAGTAAAATAAATATTTAAATTTATAATTTATTTAAAGTATGCACGATTTAGAAATATGGATTGATTTTTTAAAGTCCACTAAAAAAATGACGATAGTATGCTTTCTTTGAAATTAAAATTATAATGTTTGAATTTTCTTTCAAAAAATAATAGCATTTTTGAAAGTAAATATAAATTTTAAAGTAATGTCTTAGGCCGAAATTCGAGGCGTTACAGGTGCTATATTTCTCAGCATAACATTCTAAATTTATGATTGAAGTGGAATTAAAGTTTAACACATCTTCAATTTGTTTCATAAAATAGAAAATTACTTCATTTAATAAAAAAAACTAGATAATTCAACAACTCGCGTAAAAAAATAATAAATCTTACCAACCCGGTGTTACACTATCAGAGTGATTTGTGAAAAAATTAAACAATACAGAATAATAAGTGACGAAGAATGCTATAACTATGTCATCCTCCAACAAGCAACATCTAATGCTCTGAAGTTTCTATTTGAGTATTAACACAATAGGCATATAAAACAACATAGAAAACACAAAGAGGTGAGAATACATTCACATATGTTAACGGTGCATAAAACAACAAGAATAGTACAATTAGCATATTTATTTAATAACATAATCCATCAATAACAATAATCGCAAATCACAAAATGCAATTATGTATGCAATGTATTCATCTCCTCTACTCCAATGCATGTGGTAGCAATATTTCAGATATTCAGAGGTGTGTTATTGAAGCATCCAAGTTATCACTTGGATTGAAGTCCTACTCGTCACTGGACCGAAGTCCTACTCGTCACTAGACATAAATACCTATCTGCAATATACATGATGCATGAATGATACACAATGAAATGCAAAACTTGTCTCAACCTCTAACTTCAATACTCGTCACTGGTTCCTCTCGAACCTAAAACTCATTATTAATACTCATAGCCATTGTATGGCCACATCAATGGTTCCACTGAACTGTAAATCTCTACATCAACATTTTTTCACATCAACACATCAACATTAGTTTGCCTTAAACTTAAACATATTAACTCACCAACATACCAACACATATAAACATAATGAATTTATTTCCCTAATAAATATATATGTCTTAACTTTCCAGCGCTTCTGACGACGCCTCAACCCGAGTTTCAAAACTTATGTTATGCAGTTTTTAGTTTTACTTCAAAAATTTCCAAGCCAGACTGTAGTAATCGATTCCCAATATTTGGTAATTGATTAGAAGCCCCGAAATAGTCTAAAAAAATCAATTTTTATTCTTGTAATCGATTATCATTACATGGTAATCAATTACCACAATACCCATGACAAAAAATACCTAGTTTCTGCAACTTTTTCACGGGAATTTCATTCAAAAACCTAATATCTTCACCCCAGGCCTATCTCAATCCAGTTTTGAGCATGAACGATCATACCTAATCATCTATATACAATATTCAACTTATAAGGCTACAATTTCTATTATTATTAATCATCAATTAATCATGAAATCATCATCATGTTTGTCAATTCAAAGCATATATTCATGAACCTCAAAACTCAGAACTAGACACATGGATCCACATGAAATTCAGCAATTAACAGAGCATAAAAATAGATTTACATTACACCAATATAAAGAGGTTTTGCATAAACCATCTCAAGGTTCAAATCTCTAAACAATGGAGAAAAAAGGAAAGGAAAAGGTAAGGGGTTAAGGATTCCCCTCTATCCTTTATTCTTAAACACTCATTTCATGAACAATCCCCCTTACCTCGAATTCGAAGAAAAAGGTTGAAGCTTTGCTATGAAGTCTCTTCTCCTACTCTTGCTCTGTTAGGGTTTTCCTCTCAACTCTGATGACACCTTGTTTCACCAAAAAGCTCATTTTTTTCTTCTATTGTCCTTCTCTACTTAAATAAAATCCTATTTTTATTTTATTGATTCTAACAATCCTCTCAACTCTTAATAATTCCATTCACCTCTAAAATTTAACAAAAAAAAAATTATTTTTCTCCCCAAATCACAATTTTCAACTTTCTACACTATTTTAAATAAATAAAAATATAGATAATTTCTATTAAACCCCAACAACCTCAATAATGCTAATTAAATTATATGAAAGCATTCTAAAACTCAAATATAATTAAAATCAAAACCCTAGGTGTTACAACAGATGTGACAGCTGAATGAAAACAAACATGATGAGGATGACGTGTGCAAGATGGTTTGAATGGTGTTGGGAGTCAAATTAAGAATGCCATATTTCTTCCATATTCTAAATATGATCGAAAAAATGACCTTTTTTTGGGGGAATCTGTTAGCCCAAGATATTTTGCTTGACACTTAGACATAAATATAGAGTATAAGGTGTATAGAAATGCTAAGTGCAAGTAACCAAGTCATATCTTCGACAGCAGGTCACAAACTCAATAGAATGATATTTTGGACAGATATGAGTGGATTACTTAAAAGACCTTTTCGACAACAAGTGATCATTTAGAGTAGTTTCGGAGCTGAAGACACGTGGAAACAAAGCAGAAGACGAAAACCTATGTAGTATACATGTCAAAATTTGAAGAAATAATCGTTGTTTAGAGTTGACGATGAACTTAGTATATAAGTAGATTTCGAATGTGTATTGAGGGTTCACATTTCATAGTGTTTTCTTTAAAATTCACCCATTCAAGTCACATAGATAAAAAATTTGTGAGAAATGTATGGACTTGCGTTCCACTCTTAATTCAAGCATTTTTTATTCAATCACTACTATGAAAAATACATATAACATCATTTAGGAAAACCTGTAATCACAGTTGATGGTCCGTTGTTATGTAGCGTGTGGTTGTAAGTGGGTTATTTACAATCATGGTCTATTTCATGTGGTAGTAAACTCGATAATGCGCTACAAATAACCAAAGTTGTATTAAACAACCGTTGTTGTATGTCTTTTAATAAAATAAAAAAATGCAGTAGTAGAAAAACAAGAACAAGAGCAAAAACAAGAACAAAAACAGTAACAACAGCAAAAAGAAAAACAAGAACAACAACAACCACAATAAAAACAACAAGAACATTAAGAACAACAACGTCAACAACATCAACAACATCAACAAGAACAACAACAACTACAAATAAATAAATAAAATATTTAAACATTAACTCTCAATAGCAACACTTATAACAACAACAAAAAACAAAATCAATAAAATCGTTAAACATTAAATCTTAACAACAACATTAAACATTTTACATGACACAACAACAACTAACATATCTAACTTGAATCCATGATTTCCCTATCTCATTCAAGTTAGAGAAAAGGTGATGGAGTTCGAAATTTGTTAATGAAAAAATTTATGTTTCGAGTTTTGTTTATGGAAGAAATAATGTTTTCGAGCTAGGTTTAGTGGAGAAATAGAGTCTTGTAAATGGAAGATGATGTTTGGAGGTAGAAGATGAATTTCGTCTAACTCTGTCTAGGGCATAAAGAATCAACAAAGAATGTTACATATATTGGAAAAACAAAACTAAGTGACTTTTCACCACAGTTGGAATTTCAACCGTTGTGAAAAGTGGCTTAAAAATAAATTAAAAAACAAAATTCTAGCTGCTAGAATTCGAACCCATGATCATGAGCCATTTGTCACCACGGTTTAATGTTTCAATCATGGTAAAAAATGGCTTAAAATAAATAAAAAAACTGTATGTGCTAAGATTGGAACTCATGACCAGGCGTCACTTTTCTCCACGGTTCGAAGTTCCGACCGTGGTAAAAAATGGCTTAAAAGGAAAATAAAAGGAACGTGCCTAATTGAATAGATTCTACCACGATGGATACTTTGGTCGATGTGAAATAGTGTTACAGAAGATAGCTTTTGTAGTAGTGAATTGATTTATTATCATATATTTCTTTATTTTCTCTACCCGTTTAAGCACTTCTGCATTTACTACTTTGAATATTTACATTGAAAAACCTTTTAGCATTAATACATTTTCTCAAATATTTAACACAAAGTGTCATTTATTATTTTTTAAGTTTTATCCTACAAGTGAATTAGAACTCGTGACTGGTAAACAGGAACGGAGATATTGATCAAGCAGTTATGATAGTTCAACAAAACAATTTTGGGGAGCAAAATAACATAAAAAATGTGGTTGAACAAATCTTAACCCAAAATGGTCTTATTGTTGGTCTTCATAGACCAAATTTCGTTTATGCATTATTTAAATATATCTTATAACCTGAACTCCCCAAGGGTTGGGAAATCCCTAAGTTTATTAAAGTTGCAGGTGACACTAGTGAGTCCATTGGCTAATAATGAAAATCTAAAAAGAAATACTTCCCAGATTCTTTGACCAAAAATTCTTTCACATGGGTCACTACTCTCCGTCAAAACTCCATATATAATTAGAATCAACTAGAGAGAGTGTTCCATGAGTATTTTTATATGGGTCAGTGAAAAATTATCCTGAAAGAGTTAGCCAATGTGAAGCAAAAATCGTCTGAACCGATAGATGATTATCTCAATGGGATTAGATTAATGAAGTCAAGGTGCTTTACTCAAGTTCCTGAACATGAGTTATTCGAAATGGCTCCATGTGATTTAGACTATTCAATTAGGAAGAACACCTGAAGGATCTATTGGGTACCAATCACTTGATTAGATGAGACTTAGAAAACTATTTTCCAAACGTTGTTTCATTCAAATTGATTTAAGTCTTCTTTCAAAGCAAGAGACCAAGGTTCATCAATGATAGCCTCGCTAATTGCTTATGGCTCAATTTATGAAAAAAATGTTATAAGGTTACATGCCTTATTAACGGAGTGTCGAGTAGTGACTCCCTTAGAGATGTCTCCAATAACATTATGGATAGGATGGTCTTTGGACTTCCTCCATTTTCTTGAAATATCTTGATGATGATAAGGGGCATATTTATATTTGGATCTTGAACAAGTTTTTGATCTAAGACTTGACTTTGACTTTGTCCTTGTTCTACTTCTGGATCCTTTTATTCTTGATTTTTCTATTACAAATACTTGCAAAACCAATAAATTCTCTTATTAATGGTTTAAAGTTATTTTAATCAAAAGTAAGATGAATTAATTCTTATGTAGTTAGGGTTCTTTTGTTAAAGGCTCTGAAATCTTTGCTTGAAGTGGAATATCCTATGAATATGCGTTCATATACTTTTACATCAAATTTTACGAGGTTATCTTTCTTGTTGTTAAGGTTAAAGCATTTGCATCCAAAGACATGTATGTGAGAATATTTGAATGTCTTCCTTTATATAATTCATAGGGCGTCCGCTTTAGAATTGGTCTTATCAAGGTACAATTCAAAACGTAGCAAGTAATGCTTATCACATCAACCTAGAAATATTTAGGAAGGTTTGTCTCGTTAAGCTTCATCCTCGCAAGCTATTTTAAAGATATATTTTCCTCTCCACTAACCTATTTTGTTGGGGAGTTCATGGAGTAGAAAAGTATCCCAAATACCATTCCTGTCACAATTTTTTTTGAATTCCTCATTTTGAAATTCTCCACCGCGCTTGCTTCTAATGGATGCAATGCTTACTCATTTTTCATTAGGGATAACCTTGACTAGTTTTTGAAAGGTAGCAAACACATCTATTTTTGAGATATGAATATTGTCTAGGTGTAGAGAGAATAGTCATCCACAACTAAAAGAGCATGGACATTTCCACCAAAACTAACAACTTTAGATGGGCCAAAAAGATCCATGTGAAGCAGTTGTAAGGGCCAATATTTTTTTTTGCTTTAAAAGAGGCCCTTTCTTACCTTTTTGAAACACATCACATAATATGTTCTTTTAAAATTTCAAGTCTGGCAAGCCATCTACGTGATCCTTGTCACCTAACTTGTTAATGTAGTCCATGTGGATGTGAGCTATTCTCATATGCCATAGCCAAGATTCATCCTTGTTACTTGGAAGACATATATAACTTGAAGTAATTTTATTTAAATTCACCAAGTAGATATTTCCAATTTTTGAGCTCGTAAATAGAGTTTCATTTGATTAAGATTTTATCATCTCGCATTTCGAAGAATCAAATGTTACACTGTTACCTTTGTCACATAATTGACTTTATGATAAGTAAATTATGTTTTAACCTTTTAACTAGCAAGACTTTCCTAATATTTGGACTAGGGGACTTACCAACGGTACCAACACCTAAATTTTTTCCTTACTGTTATCACCATAAGACACAAAACATCCATTCTAAGGAGAGAAGGAGGAAACTATGGTTTTATCTACATGGAAAATGTAAAGTATTCCTACGATAAAAACTCTGGTCTTGACTTTAGATATCCATATCATCTTGGGTTGTCTATTGTAATTTTTCTAAATGTTCTTATCATTTAATTTTATATTAGAGACACAAGCATTTAAGGGGTCAGATATATTTTTCATTTTGGGCTCACAATATTTTTTTATAAAAGTATGAAAGAGGACGTCCTTCTTTACTCTCATGACTTTTGTAATGAAGCAAAACATAGTAGTGGGACCTTATTTATTACAATAATTGAATTTTTAATGTCTTGAAATGAGAGTTCGATTTATCATTGAAAATATTAGTAAAGATTTTGCTATTGTTGTTGGGTTCATAGCCAATACCAGCTCTATTATAGGAAGCTATTTGGTTCCCCAACAAAAGATTCAAGTTATCCTTTTGAGGTCTAGTTTAATCAAATGCAACATGAACATACTCTTCTATAATGGATGTTCTAAGGTTGAACTCCCTATATGCCTTACTTGATGAGGAATACCCTAGAAAGATTCCCTCATCAGCCTTAACATTGAACTTTCTAACTTATCTTTGTCACTAATCAAAATAAAGCATTTGCAGTTGAAAAATATGAAAATAGGAAATATTAGGCTTTCTACCTTTAAGTAGCTCATGTGGGGTCTTGTATAGAATATGTCAAATGACCACTCTAGTTAAGATGTGGCATGCGGTATGAATCTCATCCACATAAAAGTACTTTGGTAAACCCTGTGGTTGTCGTTTTTTTTACCTCCCCGTTTCACTTGGGAGGACGGCACGCTAGACCCTTCACGCGAAATTTGGAAGGAGAATGTGCCCGGGATGTGATGAATTTTGTTTCAGTTATTCCTACGATATCACACGAACTTTATTATTTGTCCTACGAGTAGGAAAGGGGAAAAAAGATCTCAACTAAACCCTAGGAGTTTGCTAAGTGTGAGGATTCACCTAGACTAGAAATTCTGGAGTCCGGGGGGTCGGTTATACATAGGGAAGTGTTTAAACACCCTACATATCTGTAGTAATCTACAGGAACCTTCTCTGTGTCTAAATGTGTTTGTGCTGCTAATGATTATTGGGAAAGTTTCTCCTTTGTGTTAGGAGAAGGAATTGAATTGAATAAAAGAAAGACAGACAGACAAACTGACTATTTTTTGCATTTTATTAGCTCGCTGAGATTCCTTGTGAACCTCATGCCTACATATCCCTAATGGAAGTCAGAGCTTAATGTAGTTCGGGGAACTAATTAATTATTAATTATTTTTGGGTGCCTTTCTTGAAGCTCAAGGTTGAAGCTTTGAATTAAATCTCTGTTTACAGTAAAGAGACATGAAGTCATCTTTATAGAGAGGTATTTCTACTATTCCACCACAAACATTTTTAAAAAGTGACAGAATGATTGAATTCATTTCATTAAGAGAGTGACCTTACTTGTGTGTTTGCAAGTATGCTAGTATCTCTTAAATGAAAGAAAGATGCTCGTCCAAATTAGGGAAAGTTACCACATGTCTGGGTTTTACTGCCAGCTCATGCCTTTCAAAATCCTAAATGGGAG
The DNA here is from genome assembly GCF_029867415.1 of Vicia villosa. NCBI lineage: Eukaryota > Viridiplantae > Streptophyta > Magnoliopsida > Fabales > Fabaceae > Vicia > Vicia villosa. Next base: position 107,945,959 of record NC_081180.1, on the reverse strand, counting down.
ACTTGATTAAAATGAAATGTAATGTTTGTTTGTTTGAATGTGGTGAGATAGAGGAAAGATCTCTCTATAGAGATAAGCTATGTCTATCTACTGTATAAAAGATTTGATTTTTAACTGGCTTGTATGAGGCCCAAGCTTGAGGCTTTTTGATTGATTGATTATTATTATGATTCTGGGAGAAAACTCCACTGGGGATTAATTTACAAGGGATTTTTATGTTCTGTACAAAGCCCAGAATTGAGGCTGACTCTACTTAGAGAAAATCTATTTTGATGGGTTTTATTTGGTGTTCTGTACAAAGCCCAGAATTGAGGCTGACTCTAGCTAGGGAAAACATTATTTTCTGCCTTGTACAAAGCCCAAGGTTGTGGCGGACTCTTAAATAAACTGAGTATGGATGACTTTATGGGGAAAAGATCCTAGATGTTAGGAATCCTTGACACATGAAATATGGTTTATCTGCCTTGTACAAAGCCCAAGGTTGTGGCTACCTGAATGATGAAGGACTCACTGGGGAGACTCTATTATCTGCCTTGCACAATGCCCAAGGTTGAGGCTGACTATTAACAGGGGAGTTTTATTGTTTTGGTGCCTTGTATGAAGCCCAAGGTTGAGGCTAACTATTTTTTGTTGGATTTTGACTCTATTGAAGGATTTATTTATTAAAAGACTGATTTTTTGGAAGCTAACCCTTTCCAGGGGTTTTGACCCAGCTGGTGAGTTTATCTTTTGAAAAGAATGATTTTTGGAAGCTAACCCTTTCCAGGGGTTTTATTCTTTTAAACAGGTTTTTATTAATTGACTTTGGAGGCTAACCCTTTCCAGGGGTTTTGACTCTTTTGGGGAAATTATCTCCTAAGAGAAATGAATCTTTAGTTTTTGAAGAAGTGATTTTGGAGGCTAACCCTTTCCAGGGGTTTTTTGTTAAAATGAAGAAATTAATGGAGGCTGACCCTTTCCAGGGAATTTTGTTAAAATGAAATAATTGATGGAGGCTAACCCTTTCCAGGGGTTTTTGAATGATGGCAGAAAGATTATCTAGTGGAAGACTTCTTGTTTAAAGCCCAAGATGAAGGCTGACTTTGACTGAGGATAAGCAAACATGGATCCTAGACTCTGCTAAGGAAAATTAATGAAGATAAGGGTGACAGAGACTGTCCATGCCTCTCATTCCAAAAGGTGTGCTCAATGTGAAATTGAGACAAACTTAGCTTGTTTAAAGTCTGGTTTAAAGAATGGAAGAAACTCACCAGGGTATGTTAAAAGGTGACTAAAGACCTGTTCCTATGTTTATAAGAAACCTGATGGGTCCTTGTATACAAGCTCAAGAGGAAGCTGGAAATGCTTTTAAGAAGCCTGTGGGTCCTTGTACAAAGCCCAAGAGGAGGCTAATCGAGGGTCATCGAGGGTCCTTGTTATAGCACAAGAGAAAGCTATATGGTTTTGAACTTATTTTGGCTCTAAGCAAATGGTAAGAGGTTTCACCGGGAATAATTCCTCTTTGGGTGGATGTGTCCTATTTTTGGATTCTAAGGTTTTTGCCAAGATGTTTCACCGGGAATAATTCATCTTGGGGGTTTGAACTACAGATCTCTAATTAGGAAAGAGCCTTCACCGGGAAGACATTCTCAATACTAGGTCATATTCCTATAATATATATATAGTTTAACTGTCCTAAGGTTTACACTCAAACGTAGTTCTAAACAATATATAAATAGTTCTATATTTGACAGTAATTTAAATAAAGACTGTAAATTGAAAGCTTGTAAAGCCTAACCTGGATGGAGTGGAGGCCTTTGAAGAAGTATGTACAAAGCCTTACCAGTAATTGATGGATAACAGTTGAATATATATATATGATAAACAGTTAATGGTTTTTGAAAACAGAAGAAGTGAAGATGGACAAAGGTCACATAGGTATCTGAAGAGTTTCACCGGGAATAATGCCCTTCAAATACCAGAAGAATGTTTTGAAAACAGAAAGAAGATTTTGTAAATACAGTTTTGAAAAACAAACTATGAAAAGAAAAAGGTGCTGGGACTTACACTCTATTAGAGGCCCACTTAAAAATAATTTACTGTTTATGAGAAACAGTTGAAAATGATTGAAATGATATAAGGTTTTGTTGTTTTTAAAACCTTAATCATCCGTTTAATCGGAGGTTGAAAACAGTTTTGCAAATTGATAAAAGTCAACTTAATCAAGGTAAAGATAAAATCTATACCTAATTAAGACCTAAATGATTAGGGTTTTATCATAAAATTATTCACAAGGATAATTAGGTCAAAACAAAATAAAAATGTATATTTAAAGTATTTAAGAAAACACTTAAAACATACTATTTTAAACCTAGTAAAAATATATGAAATAAATAATATTTTTATGATTTTTTGATTATTCATAAAATAGGTATATTAAATAACAAGTGTGTGAAAAATGAAGTGAAAATGGATTAGTTTGATAGGTTAAATAATTATGTGAAGTTTGTGAATAAAACAAAGGAAAATAGTGGTAAAAAATTGGGTTTGTCTCCTTCAAGGCTTGAACCCACGCCCTATAGGTTACCAAACAAAACAAATACCAACTGGGCCACGCGCGTGGCTTGTTTAAGAAGGGAGCCCATATGATTATATGTAGAACAAAGCAATGAATGAGCTAAAAAAGAAAATAAATGAACAAAAGGTCTGAGGGGGGATCGAACCCCAGACCTAAGGCAATGCAAGGCTTTTGGACGCGCGCTGTAACCACTGGGACACTACCATTCATTCGCATATGACACAGCTATCATTCAAAATAAAATAAACTCAATTCTGGGAAATTCAAAAAAATGGCGCCACCATCTTCATCTTCAACCTCAAGCTTCAAGATTTGAAATTTTGCTATCTCCTTCGTTTCTCAACCAAACTTAAAGATGTAAACATGGATTTTGCTCGTTTTTGAACGAGGATCATGATGGTATCCTTTAATTTCATTTATTTTCAGTGTAACTCAAAATTCGCACGCATGAACACTAAGAACCATAAAATTGCAATTTAACATGAAATACTCTATATGCATGATATGATGCAATTGATTGAGGGCTAATGATCCTTAAAGGTGCAGAAACCAATTGGTAACTTCATTTCTAATTTATCATGCGTGAATTATAGAGTTTGAAGTTCTTGAAACTTACATGAAAAATGAAGATTTGGCTCTGATCAAAGCGTGTTGCAGAGTTGTTGCAACGATCCAGATAGCTTCAGTGATCCTCCTGGAAGGTGTTGAGATGCTTAACTTGGACTGAAAGTGCCCAGAACCTCTTGCTCGACCCCAACTGCAACAGCTCCAAGTGAGAGGTGAAGATGATGATTCTCCATGCCCAGAAGTATTCCAGAGGTATAGATCACCTCTAAATGCTTCCCCCAATGTGTTTGAATACTTACTTTCAAAGAGAGAGCTTTGGTTTGAAGAATCCGAGTCTTCTTGCCAAAGGACCTTTGAAAAAACTAAGTATGAAGAAAGAAGAGAGAAAGCAAGAATTCTGTTGCTTTGGTGTGTTTTTCTACTGAGGTATGCTCTCCTATTTATAGGCAAATGGTTCAGTATAGTTGCAGAGGAGTGAGCTTGCTTAGTGAGGTTGATTTGGTTTTCTTGGCCATGAAGGAAGTTTGCAAATATCTCTTATGCAATGATGAGAATTTTGATTCCATTTGATCAATCCCCTAGCCCTCGATTTTGCTTGATCTTAGGGGACAATTCTGAGACAGAAATGAGCTCTAATTGGTTGGTGAGAAGATTCCTTTGGTGATTCATCAATTTGCCATAAATTCCTAAATGTAATCATTACATAATCACATGCCTTTGTTTTTGGGAATCTTCTCTAATCCTTATGCAATGATGAAATTGGATGTATGGTGTGCTTGCAGATGTATTAGAGGTCGGGTAGCATCATTTAGAGAAGGCATTTGCACAAAATTGCAAAGTTCTAATTTGTACATGACCTATAATTTCACCTTATGAGGCCAACTTTGAACAAGCATAACTCCTAGCTCAAAATGAATTTGGAGAAGGTTGAGCACAATTTGGAAAGCCCTAAACATCTACTTCAAATCATTAGCTTGGGGTTTCTTCAGAATCATTTGGGAAAATTGTGAAAAATGAGCTCAAAGTTGGATGAAAACTAGGTTAAAACACTTAGAAAAATTTCTAAGTTTTTATAACCTAAAGCTTCAAAATTCCAAATCTCTTAAATGGTTGATCTTTTGAAAAAAGTTCCTATGTAAGATGTTGTTTTATTTTGCAAGATCTACAACTTTCATGTTGGAAGTTTTTTGAGTTGTGTAGGTGAAATTTTGAGTTCCCACAATGCTCTCAAAAACCCTAATTCCCGACTTTTTGCTCCTTGATGATTCTTCTTGAATTTCTTTGGTCAAATGACTTTAATATCCATATATTGATGATTTTGATCTTTGAAAGTCATGGTTTGACCAAAAATTTTAAAAGTCAAAGGTGATCCCATACAGTTGACTTTTTCCAGATAAAGTGAGATTTTGGACTTTTCTGTGGAATTAAGATCTGCTCCTCAAATGAGTGATGTAAATGGGTTATATTGAGGTAGTAGAGGTTCTTGAATCATGTCTTGAGTTTTGGATCCATGCCCTGATTAAAAGTCAACTATCCAGATGAATTAGGTTAAAAACCGTAATTGTCGACCAGATGAAATTGGTGACTGTGGATCTTGAATTGAGGTGTGATGTCCAGTGGATCTTATTGTATGGATCATTTGAAGATGATTGAAGTCTTTAATAGATGTCTTGTAGCTTTTTAGGGTTTCCCAAAGGTGATCCCTGATTTCAGTCCTTGATAGGCTCAAAAACCCTATTCTGGTGACCTGAGTAAACATGTACTCAGATGACTGGGTGTCTAATCAATCATAGGTGAATATAAAAGTGAAGCTTTTGAGTCCTATGATTGTGTTAGAGACCAATCCTTCTATTGATTGATATTTTGCCTGAGTTTTCTTGTCTTTGAACATTCTTGAATAGATGCCAGATGAAGAAGTGACTGCTCTGGGTACTTGCTTTGACCTGATGAAAATCCTGAAGATATGTCATCTCAGGGGGGGGGGGTCAAAAATTAGGGTATGACAGATGCCCCTATTTAAGTTTCTTTTATCCGGAGGGAGAGAGATTGATATCTCGATCTCTCCTGCGTGAAAGAGACTTAAATATCAAAGAATTCCCGAATTTTGGGCGCTCCTGAGATGTTGTAATTGATAAAATCTTTACAGGAACTGATCCCGTTATCGCACTTAGCGGGGGATGAGGAAGCAAACTCCTGTAGGAATACGTTATGTGGATTCTGGTGAATGGATGGCAATGTAGGATGCACAATCCATCTTCTTTAACTAAGTGTTGATACTTAGAAAAAGGTAAATAACCTCCCCTCGTTTCGGATGTCCATATCTCGAAACTGGTCTCGGTCATGTTTGGACAATATCTCAGATAAAGAGAAAATTTCCAAAGGTTTGTTTCCTCATCAAACTTCTCATCAGCACTCGGAGATGAGACGCCATTTGATGGTGTCATACCCCAAAATTTGCCCGATCATTTCTGGTCTAATAATTTATCAAATTGGAATAGGGGTGTGGATAACAGGTATTTTGGGACCCGAGCATTTGGGGCCCAATTATTACAAAGGTTTTATCATTTTTGGGTATTTTTTTTTTTTGGGTTTTAATAACATTTGTTTTGATTTATCATGACTAACTATTAAGTATTTAACATTATTAATTTTCATTTTTTAAGGTTTATTATTTTTTAGTAATTGTATATATTAGAATTATTATTATTATTAATTTCATTATTGTTATTGTTATCTATTAGTATTAGTTACCATTTAAATATTATTATTAACTACTTTTACTAATTACTAGTTATAAAATAAAAAATAAATAATAAAATTAAAAAAAAAAAGAAGAAGTCAATTTTAAGAAGAAACGTGAAAATGGCAAGGGGGATCCATGAAAGGAAATTTTTGATTCTTCAAAGGATTTGGATCAAGTTTTTTTGACCTAATTGAATCACATATAAGGACATAACAACTGCAGGCCAGGGGAGGGGATTTGGCAGCCAAACACAGTGGTACGAACTCAAAAAAGGCCAGGAATATTTGGAACTCGGTTTGGGAGTTTGAAGGAGAATTAGGGGTTTTTGGATGTCCAGAAACGATCATAGAGGATCTGGGGAAGTCTTCCAATCAGTCTTGAGGCCGTTGGCATTCGGAATCGCGGCCATCCATCACGGTTTGCACCATGGTTTTTTTTATTTTCGGTTACAACAATTGATGCATCCTCATCGTATTTTAATTACATATATGTGTTTATGATGATGTTTAGATTGTTTCTGGATAATCTGATTGAAGTTTCGCTGCAGATTCATGAATTCACCATTAATAGGTTACACAAGCTTAAGATTGGGGTTTCTCAAAACAAGTGAAATTGGACCAAATAAAAGCCATTACCGTGTTTGTGATACAGTTTCCAATCGAATCATGTATTTATTTTACATTTATCTGCCCTGGTTTGTGAGTATGAAATCTGCAGGGATGAAGAAAAACGAAGAAGATGATAAGGAACAGTGTCCGCGCGTTTCAATTTTGAATTCTGGTTCATGCGTTTTTTTTTAGATATTATAATGTGGAATCATGATTTTAACACTAAACTGACGCAGCACCGTTGGCGAAGGTACGCTTGTGGCATGCGTGAGGGCCTGGGTTCGAACCCTACCCTCGACGCCATTTGTTTTTTATGAATTGAAATCATATGTTCAGCTCTCCGATCCAGCGCGCGCACATGCATGTACAAATCGTGTACCTTCGCAGCAGGACCACAGGATGATCCCAAAGTTTGATCCAACATGTAGGAATGCGCAGGTGCATTGTGGACACTCAGGAGGCGCTCACACACAATCAGGCGCCCAGGTTTATTATATATTTTCTATTTTATTGTTAATTAATTGAATTAAATATTAACTCATTACGTTTAATCAAATTAATTTATAAATTAGGGTTAGAAAAATAAAATTAGAATTAGGAGTAGATTATAATTAATTAGGATTATCTCAATTTTTCGATTTAATTTATTTTTATAAACTTTAACTGTTAAAAACAATAAAAACCCTAGAAAAGTCTATTAAGATATTAGGGTTTGTCCAATCCCACCGGCCATTTGGCCAAGGTTTTAGGATTCAATTTATTATTCGTTCCGACTAAATCTATTGGTCGCGATGGTTAATAATCGATTGATTTAATTAATCAAATCCTATAAATTAAAATAAACATTATTTTGCTAAATGGTTTTAACCATCTTATTGGTTATGATGATTAGCATACCTTATCAATTTGTTATTATTTGTAATCGAATCTATCGATTATGAGGGGTAACGATAAATTAATAAATCAATAATAAAACATATTAATTCATTATTAGTGATAATCGAATCAATCGATTTGAATTGGTAATGGTGCAAAACCCCAATCTTTTAACTATGGTGATCAAACCTATTGATCATTGCGGTTAATTGTGCCAAATCAGGGTTGTACGCCCGAAGCATCTAAAATACACTAAACCACGATACTACAGGATTTTTATCCTGGGCAACTCAAAATGCCCTTTCAAATCAAATTCAAACTGCGATAGACAATTCAAAAAGCCTCAAAACAATTTCAAAAACACATCAAATTCTAATTCTAAGGCGTACAACCCTGTTCCCGAACTACGTTGACTCTGATTCTCCCTAAGGAGATACGTAGGCACTTGGCAACAAGGCGAGTCCCCTTCCTTCAAACCCTAATCATGTCAATGATTAAAATTATTAACCCTATTCTGTTTGTCACTTTTCTTTATATTTTGCCACAAACCTTCACCTTAGATTCAAAGCCAATAGGAAAGGGTTGAGGGTGCCTAACACCTTCCCTCGACCTGAATATAGTATCTTACCCAGATCTCTCAACTACGTAAGGTTTCCTATTCGCCCTTCAGAATAGGTGGCGACTCTCTAAGTTAAATTTTTAGGCAGGTTGCTACAGCTGGCGACTCTGCTGGGGACCCACTTAACGGTGAATTACTATGCTCCTAAGGCTCGAGAGGGTTTAGGTTTAGGTTTGTGGCAAAGGGTTTAGGTTTTTGGCGAAATTTTTAGGGTTTGGCTAATACGCCAAAAATTAGGGTTTATTTATTTTTGTAAATATCTATTTTTTTAATTTTTTGTTATTCATTTATTTGTGAATATATATTTTTAAATATCCGCTGCTTTAATATATTGTCTAAACTATAAGCGGCCGGATTTCGAGGTTAGTATAAATATTTAAATTTTATTTATTTATTTTCCTCTGTGATTTCATTACTGCAATGTAATTAAATATTTATTTAAGTGAATATTCTATTTCTATTGCATCTGTTGGGTATATTATATTGTTGTTAAAACCTAAGTGTGGGAGTTAACTTTGAGACCAAAAGGGGACATGAATCGCCTTACGAGTCTCACTGATAACTCCACTCGGAGTGGGTTAGGTATTCGGAAAGGTCCGAAACGAAGCTTGACTTTGTGGAGGGCTGGACTGGATACTTAGCTGATCTCTCCGAGAACCTACCCCAAAAATTCGAACCTCATGGATAAAATGAGTTGTTCTAAAATCCGAAGAGACAAAAGTCTCGGAGGCTACGAACGACCCCATGAGACCTTCTAGAACACTCCCATAAAAAGGTTGGCTCCCTAGAGCCCCCTACGTCGAACCTATGAACCTAGGACTTTCGTGCTCATGTGCTTATTATATGTTTGCAACTTATTTGCTTTGGATATCTATGCGTTTGGATTTTGCAGGTATCCCTACGTGGTCCCTAGCCTGTAGGGACTCTAATTTCTAAAAGATCGTGTCTTTCCCACGGAAGACATCACCATCTATGCATCCCCTAGCCTGTGGGGATTTTATCTTTATATCCTTGTATTCTTACAACTACGCGTCCTTCCCACGAAGGACATTTCCATTAACGCACGTCAATTGGCCTCTCGATGGTCATGCGATTCGGTGATTGTCGTGAACGGTCACCCCGTGCTTGCTACTACGTACTCCCTAGCATACAGGGATTTTCTGTTACATCCACGTGTTTCCACAATGACGCGTCCTTCCCCGAAGGACAACTTCACTAGCATGCGTTCGATTGGCCTCTCGATGGCTATGAAATCTAGTGACTGTCCTGAACGGTCACTCCATGCTCAGTCCCGCGTACCCTCTAACTTGTAGGGTTTGGATCTCCATTTACACATCTCATCCCTAGCCTGTATGGATTGTTCTTCGTCCATATCGTCCTTAGATAGGTTGTGTTCCGCATAGAGAACCTTCCCACGAGGGACAAATTCATTGGTACATGTTGATTGGCCTCTCGATGGCCATGAGATTTAGTGACTGTCTTGAACGGTCACTAGCCGCTATCTTCTGCATACTCTCGAATCCAAGGGATTTCCCTTAGCGTGTCATAACATTTATCCTGCAAAGATTCCAAGAGGGTCTAATGTCGCCTCTAAGGCTATCCCTAGGATCATATGTTACACGTCTGCATTGCATACATGGAGTTATAATACAAGGAGTCTCTCGCATACGCATGCATTTGCATTGACATACATTTGCATCTACATTTACATTTGCATCTTCACCCGCATCCACACTTACCGCGCTAGCCGATTCCCTGAGACTCGCAAAAAAAAATCAAAGGATCGTAGACTATGGAGAAAGGAGGATAAATTGAGAATGACCTTAGTCTTACTAAGAAAAAAGAGGATGTCTTTCACCATGCCAACCGCATGTCCATGCCTTGTCATAACAGGATTATGAATATAATAAAGGTTTTCATCGAGCAAGGATCAGTTCAACAAAGAGTTCCCTCATAGATACACTCAAGATGTATCTAGTCATAAATGGGTTCATCTTAGAACATATCAAACTTTCAAGGACGCTCTACGATAACCTAGGGCAAGGGTCAGTCCAACTGGGGCAATACCCTAAGCAAAGATGCATAACTACGATGGAGGGAATTCGACATATGTCAGCCCCACACCAAGAAAAAAAGGGTCATAGGTGATACTATCCTTAGGAAAAGCAAAAGAGGTTCAGTCAAAGGAAACTCATGAAGTTCCGATACGACGAAAACCCACCGCTAACGATTTATTCCCGCCAGGTTTGACATGTCCAAAGAAAATTCGAGGTTGCCCTCACTTCTACAAGTTTAAGAATCTAAGGAGTGAAACAAGGTCAGTGGATCTACAAAGGAGATTATCCCTAGGATCAACAGGTGTTTACCATGCTCACTATCTCAACCCTTACAACCGCTAAGTGTCTCTCAGGATAAAAGCTGTACCTTCGGATTAGCAATTCTAATGGGATGACCATGCAGGTTTTGGAATCAATTAATTCATTTCATTCACTCACTACTATGACTTTCCAGTCACACACTCCTATTTTTAGGGTTATTAACAAACTTGAGGGAGAATGACGAATACAAATGACTAAGTCCAGCTAAACGTATGCTTTCAAGGTAAGACCGAGCCGAGGATGTACAGGCATTGTTTCCATTCCCAAACAGTGGAGATATAAGGATGTTAATCCCTCGTCACCCCCTCGAGCCAGAAGTTGGAGTTTTCTTCTACTTTTTAAATAAACCTTGATTTCAACCAGGGGCAGGGTAGATTTCAATTAATTCAATGGTGCATTTTGGTTGTCAAGAGAATCACTCAATCCAAGCAAAGGATCAAGCAAAGCAAAGGTTCAAGCATATTTTCTTCCTCGCATTAATCAAAGATTGAGGAAGTAATGGAGGTAACATTTACAACACCTTCTTCCTCATTACATCATTCAAGATCGAGGAAGTATCATAGGCGAAGCTTACAGATCAAAATCAACATAGCAGTCACAACATGCAATATCCAAGAATCAATCTCAAAAGGAGCTTTCAAGAATAAAAAACGCCCGCTAAGTCAAAATGAAAATTCCATAAAAGGAAACAAAAAGACTTAGGCAAAATTGGGGCATCCCGATGGGTCAAATTCAAAAGAATTAGCTCATGCAAAAGTAAGGGATAAAAAACAAAGGCGAAATACAAAGGATAATCTTGTGACTGCTAAACCATCAAAGCTTCACATCAATGCTTGGATCTTTACAACATATGTCATCAAAGTTTGGATCTCTACTAAGGCTTCTGCTCAACATCGAAACTGAAACGATTCTCTTGCAAACAAAGCACATCCATTGGATTAGGCGAATTTTTAGGATCTGGAGAACATCAAGGAGAAAGGGGTGGGTTAAATAAATTTTGAGCCTTATATCCATTGTTTCTTAAAAACATGAACCAGGCCAAGTTACAACATTTAAAAGTCCTAATTGAGGCAGGGTTAACCATGAAAGCATGTTAAGCAGGATTTGTTATACTGACTCCTATGTTTGTTAAAACTATCTCTAACCACTGTGCTTCTTCAAGCATTCTTTTCAAAACCATCTCGTCCTAATTCATAACGGACTTCGATTTCAAAACTTGCATACGCATTCCATTGGAGCTACTTATCAAAAAGTACAACACCATCTACGAGTATACACTTAGCATCGAGGAAATCTCGAAATGGGTTAATCAAAGGTGATCATTTCTAATAAAAACCCTGGAGTCGGGGGAACCACATCTAGGGGGTTCTCCTAAACAGGGGCAAAAATTTCAAGGAGCACAGGGGCATACAATCGAACATCCTATTAACTAGGGGCAGTCTTCCTAAGGTTCAATCGACTTGGGGCACATCTCAAAGCAATCTCAAACAGGGGCATGTCAGACACGGGAAGAATTCAAATTCAAAGGATAGAACACTATGGATAACCTTCCATGACCTGGAGATCAGGGGGACACCCTTCGATCTAAACATCGAAGCATATGACAAGGCTATTCCCTGGGGCACTTCCTTCATAAGCATCTTTCTCCACGAAAATACTGGGGCAATGGATAGCAAATCCATAAGACGCATAACAAAAGGAAAAGGCGTCTTCACACTTTACAACCTCGAATCAATCTTTCTCCTGACTACGATCTTCAAAGTTCAAACAAAACAGGTATTGGGAAATCGCGCTAGCATCACACCCCATCTTATCAAGCAAACCTGCAACTCCAGCGAACTATATACGCTTTGGTTATCAATAACCTACCATTGGAGCATCCTACAAATACATACAAATCATGCATTACATACATGGGTTGATACATTACACCGTAACCTTTTCAGGTAGTCTTCTTTAAGACATTCCTTTTTCTAAAGTTCCTTTTCAGGTAGTCTTTTTTAGACATTTCTTTTTCCAAGTACCTTTTGAGGTAGTCTTCTTCAAGACATTTTTCTTCTAAGCACCTGTTTAGGTAGTCTTCTTCGAGACATTCTTGTCCTAAGTACCTTTTCAGGTAGTCCTCTTCAGGAAATTTTAAGCACCTTTTTAGGTAGTCTTCTTCAAGACAATTTGTCCTCCTTTTAGGAACTTCTTCAAGTCGTCTTCTTTAAGACATTCTACGAGCCTCTTCAGGTGGTCTACTTTAAGACATTCTACGAACCTTTTTAGGTAGTCTCTTTAGACATCTTGTTGCACCCCAAAATTTGCCCTCTTTATATGAGCTATAAGTTATGGATGACGTTTATTTCGTCGTTTGAAAATAAAGGAAAAATTAAAGAGTTTCTATTGTCGTGAGACTGTTAAGTCAAGAGGGTTGTGAGGTGGATTGTAAAAGAAAGAGTCATTGCAAGATTATGAGCTTGAGGAGAGAATTTCGTTCAAGGCGTCTTTATACTTTCATTTTATTGGAGACTTATCATCCAAGGTTGAGTTAGATGGATGAATTGAATCGAATTAGAGCTCTATTGAAGTTTGCAAGCGGATTGAAGTTTATTCACTACAAGAGTATCCATGCAAGTGTTGATTCGAATATCATTCATTTAAAGTCGAGGTGTAAAACCATTTGGCTCAGGTTCAAGATTATGGTTCAAGAACTTTAATGTCCATTTAAAGATAAAAAAAGCCAATTTCTACATGTCCAAGTTCATCATTTACATTCATCCAAATATCCATATTTCATTCAAAATAACCATATCAATTACAAAAGTCCAAGTACACAAAGTCCATATATTCAAACATCCATACATTCCAACAAGTCCTCCAAAAAGCCCAAATTATGGTTCCATTTTGATTACCAAAAAGAGATTACAAGAATTGAAGTTACACAAAAAAATTCTAACACCAAGGTGACTCTATCCTAACTTCATCAGTTGTGAATTCAAAACTGCAGCCACCCAATACCGCCTCTGCATTCAAGATGGACCGGGCTGCTTCAAACTTTGCTACCAATTAGAACTCACAACGAAAAACCAAGCTGGCACTTCACCAAAGAAAAAACCGTGATCCAATTCGCTAGCAAAAAATCACATAATAAAAAATCAGTAAAATGATTTTCATATCCTTCGTGAGGATTCAATCTGAACTTGCTGGGAACCATAGCAAAACCGGTTCGGTGTTAAACCGAAGTCACCTGCGATACAAGCCAAAGCCGGTTCAGTATTACCAGAAAAGAGGAGATAACAGAAAGAAGATATAACAAATCATAACAAACTTTTATCTTCATCTTCTTCAACAGAACCGCATCTTTCTCTTCCCTCTCACCATCGTTCTTCCCTCTCTGAACCGTTCACCATCTTCAATTCTCTCCTCCATCTTCAATTCTATCTGCAAACACCATAACCTCAATCAATCTTCAAACCTTCTCTATCCACCAATTCTCAGAAAAGACCACCGATTCAATCATCGATCATCACCAGAAATCAAAGAGAAAAAATCAGAAGAGGAAAATTGGTAACAGAAAAAGCTCGAAAACAGAATTTGAGAAAAGAACCTGTAACAAACCGATAACAAGAAAACGTAACAAACTCTGGGAATCACGATCCATCTTCATCGCAACCTTCACCTCCATCTTCAATCATCACGAACAGAATCAGGAAGGAAAAGATAACAAACCTGAACTGAGGAAATCATTCACAAAATCACTGATAAATCCCCTCCACAAATCACCGCAAGAACCGCATCGCAATCGTCATCGCCAATAATCATCAGTAATCTTCATCTGCAAATTCAAACTCTTCATCACACCGTCACGTACCAATCTTCAACACGCTCTAATCATCAATCAACACGGAACCTACATCTCTGCGAACAACAACAACAATTTCAATTATCGTGTCATCGGGGAAGCGGATTCAGAGATAAGAAAAAGAAGAGACCGAATCAGTTGGAGGAAGCGAGAGATTTAGGCGTGTGCTTACTCTAATTCTTCGTCGCCGATATCTTCGAATCTTCATCAGAGTGTCTCCGATCCAGGGAAGAGAGGCGGAGAATTTGAGTTGAGGTAGAAGCCCGCTGCTGTCGCACACGAAGAGAGCTGGGGGCGGAGGGATGAGTTTCATCTTGTTTATTTGGTTCACGATAGCGGAATGAAGCTCCGATCGGAAGAGGAGTTCACATCGCCACCACTGAGATTAGAGACTCCGGCCGCCGCATTTTGAGTGAGAAGAATCTCGCCGGAGAAGATGAATTCTCCACCGCACCGTTCCTTTGCAAAGGAGAAAAGCTTCTGTAAAAAAAGGTCAACAGCCACATTTGATTTTGCCCTAATTCCCTTTCTTATTAATTTTCTGGTTAATTTGAATAAACTGATTTAATCAATCTCTGATTTGATCATTAACAAAATATGATGCAAATTGAATCAATAATTGGTAAACTCTGGATTAACACCTTGGGCCACGAATTGCTGAATCTACACCCCCCATTTTCTGAGCCCAACGCCATCTTTTTGGCCATGACACAAAAAACTGTGACAACAAAAACAACCTTGGGCCATAAGCGGTGGGCCTGCGACCAAACTACTCTCTGCACCTTAATTTCACTCGACAAATCCCCTGATTCATTGTTAATTCATGCTAGTATTAGGTTTCTTCACATAGTTTCTTTTGATTAAATAGAACATAATAAAAACAATTTTTTTGTGAGATTTTAGCTTAGTAAAACATGTAAAAATCATTGGAATTGTGTTAGTTTTTTTTAGATGATAAAAAAGAATATAAAAACATGTCCTATTTTCCGTGTTAGATTTAGTATTTTGTACATAGTTTTGTTCTATTTGCTTTAGATAAAAATGCCATGAAAAATAATATTCTTGTTAGATTTTATTCTTAGAATTTAATTAGAATTTTACCTCTATTTTGTTTCATAATTCGATTAAGCGACTTTGTTCGCATTTCCTTGTTATTTCTAATAAGTGTGCTAGCTTGTGCAAGGTACTTCGAGAGAGTCTTCGATTGTGATTCGACTTGCGTTGTGTTCCACTTTATTTGTGGGACACGAACTCGCTTCCGATGCGACTTGACTTGTGTTGTGTTCCACTTTATTTGTGGGACACAAACTTATTCCTGATCTCTCATCCATTAAGATGTATTCCTGTATTGTCTGGGTTATATTTCTTGCAGGTTGCTTGTGTGGTTGTGTTTGATACGCACCACATAACGGTTGCGATTTATTTTCACACTGCATCGCTTTGACGCTTATGCTGGACTCCTGGTTCTGCTGGATGTTAGATTACGTGAAGTTTCTTAGTTCTGCTTGCGTTGCTAGCTCACTGCGGATTTGCTATCCGCTCGGTATCCCCTTTGTCCCTTTTACTCTTTTGCGCACCATATCTTGCCATGAGAAGTAGGGTAGGCATGCAGCATCATATTTGCCATGAGAAGTAGGACCTAGGCATTCATCTGGCCAAGCCCTCGAAAGAGGCTCTGTTTTTGCTTGTTTATTATTCCTCGCTTCTTTTTTACTTTCCGCCTGTCTCGGGTGGCTTTCCCCGTTGACAATAGCTTCGGGTGGCTTTCCCCTTTAGCTAACAGTCTGTGTTGTGCCTGTCTCGGGTGGCTTTCCCCGTTGACAGTAGCTTCGGGTGGCTTTCCTCGTTAGCTAACAGTCTGTGGCGTGTTTATCTCGGGTGGCTTTCCCCGTTGATAGTAGCTTCGGGTGGCTTTCCCCGTTAGCTAAGAGTCTTTAGTGTATCTATCTCGGGTGGCTTTCCCCGTTGATAGCAGCTTCGGGTGGCTTTCCCCGCTAGCTAAAGCACTTCCCCTGTCCCCAGGTCAGTACTTCGGTAGTTTGCTTGCTTTACGAGTTGAGCTCGTTTGTGTGGTGCATTTGCATTGTTTACTACTTCGGTAGTTTGTTTGTTTCTCGAGCGGAGCTCGATTGTATGCCTTATGGTTGTGATGCTTGTTCACTATCTTCTTATCTGCGATGCCTGTTCGTATGATATCTTTGTGATGCTTGTGCACACTTGCACATGTATGCCTGTTACATGTTGTTTGCGATGCCTGTTCGCATTTTTATTCGTGATACTTGTTCACACTTGCACATGTATGCCTGTTACATGTTGTTTGCGATGCCTGTTCGCATTTTTATTCGTGATACTTGTTCACACTTGCACGTGTATGCCTGTTACATGTTGTTTGCGATGCCTGTTCGCATTTTCACTTGTGATGCCTGTTCACACACTCACTGTATGCTTGTTACATGTCTGTTTTTTGCGATGCCTGTTCGCATGTTCTTATTTGTGATGCTTGTTCACATGCCATGTTTGCTAGGATCTTTGTGACGCTCCTTGTTTGCATGCTCCCTTAGGGTGCTCGGTTCCGTTTCTCTAGGAGACGCGAATCGAGATAGAAACAGAAACTTTTGAGCCGAACTACGGCGCTCTGATTTCTCCATTGCACATTGGAGGTACGTAGGCACAGGGTACGAACACCCTAGCGAGCGATCTTTTCTCTTTTCCTTTATTTTGTTCGGCCTTTTCTTATCTTATTTTCCTATTATTTGCATGTTTCCTCTTATTTGTACATCTTCCATTGCATGTTTCCTTTGCACATAGTATGATATACACACACACACACACCCTTAGATTAGAAACTAGCAAGAATGGATCCTGTGGAGTACCACAGACGTGAGGGGTGCTAATACCTTCCCCTCACGTAACAGACACCCTTACCCTTTCTCTGAGACCATTGCTTGTTATTTGGTTTTCTTCGATATTTTCCATTCCTTATTGTAGGATAAATAGATGTTCGATGGCGACTTCATTGTATTTGTTTCGATGAGTTTTCCAGTTGCTTCAGCTGGCGACTTCACTGGGGAGATGAGTGTCGTTCCTAGTTCTTGCTTGATTTCCTTTCTGTGGTTGTTTGTGTGTTTACTGCTAGCATCATTGTAAATACTGCTTGCATGCATTTGCATTTATGTGTTTACCGCTTTCTCTTCTGTGGTTGTTTGTGTGTTTACTTCTCGCATCATTTGTATATACTGCTTGCATGCATTTGCATCTATGTGTTTACCGCTTTCCATATTCTGGATATACTATTGTGCTGGCTGGTTGTTTTCCTTGGCGGGCGGGATGGTACTATGAGGTAAAAGGTCCATTACCCAGACCAAGTACACATTTAGATTAGAGTGGATAGTTATGTTGGCTCTCGTGGCGCCTGGCACGTAGAGTTGGCATAACATACCACAACCAGGAGAGAACTCGGTGAGACGATCCTTGTCCGGCATGCTTATTGCCGTAGGCAGACGCTCTCATTGTTTGTTCGAAATTCCTGGCGACCATTAGGGACATCCTGTGTGTGTTTAGGATTCCTACCTGTAAGATTTGGGATGGGACAGGAAACTTTGGCTCCTACATACCATTTACTTCTTCAAGATTCGAGGTCAGACCTTTATTTGGTCTGTTCTCATTGTGCCCGATATTTTGGTATTCTGAAACGACGGCGGAGCTTTGATCCTGTTACTTTTGGTTCTATTCAGACGTGGTACAACAGGAGTGGTTCTATCAGCGGTTAATTGGTCCTTGGTGTCCTGAAACTACGCCGAACCTTTGAGTCTGAGCAGTGTGATTTTGCAGCAGTGCAACTACGTCCAGTATTGTGGTTCCCACAACCTTGCATCATTGCATATTTACTTTCCAAAAAAATGACGTACAAAAAATATAACTAGCATACATGTTCCTTCCATTTCCACGGAATCATATCTTTAAGCCTCGTATCGAGCTTTTCCATCTCTTGCTTGTTAAAAAAAATCAAACCAGGAGGATTCCTTGGAAATTGAATGAACATGGCATGGCATTCATATCATGCATCTCATACATTCCATGCATAACAGGTGTTCAAGCTCGAGGATCTCTTATTCAGACTTGGTAATCTCACTAGGCTCAGATACTTGAGTGGTTCTTATTGTATGTTCAAAGATCAGTCATGGAACTTTGTGGGACGACCAAGAGGAAAGCTCAGTTGGGGTTCCTTTTGAAGACTTGTCTTATGCTCAGTGGTTTCCACGCTTGCTTTATTTGCAATTGGTTAAGCTCCGTATTGTTTGGATTTCTACAGATTCTCTGCTTGATGATGATGACACTAAGTGCGAGTCCTATTCTGGGGCGCCTGTTCGTGATGTCAATATCTACAAGTCTTTGAAATTGCTTGGGGCTCCCGCACGAGGGATAAGCAAGACATTGTCTATCTTGAGCATTGCACCATTTGCATTGCTCGAATCCCTAAAGCACTTACAAATTCCGTTTGACTTTGCCAGAATCTTCTGCCCGACAGTAATCAAGAGTGATTCGCAAGAGACACCTCTCATTCTCAAGGATCTGTTTCATATCCCGAGTCACCTCTTCACGGAGTTCCCTTTTCAGTAGCCTTTGCTTGTCAGCAGAGAGAAAGAACATGAGAAACAAATTGATGTGAGCCCAGTGCCATTATGTTCGGTTGTGTCCATGCTTGTTGAAATTTGAGTTGGTTAAGATTCGTGCTTTGGGTGTTTCTCACCATAGATAGCTCTCATATTTTGATGACAAGACTCGGTGTTTTCCATGCTGGGGGGACCTGATCATAATGTCAAGCTTTACAAGGTGTTGAAGTACAAAGAGTCCAAGACTTGCTCGATGCAGAGGTGTTTGAGTTCATTCATAATGGTTTCTACTGGTCAATCCCATTTCATCTGTTGCAAGTAGAACGTTTGTTCTCCCTCGAGGAAGTAACTCATGAGAATCACTTGCAATCTGTACTGCCAGAGGCTTCCTTCCCAACAATCATTGTGTGTTCCAAGTAATGACTTTGATAACCAAGCGTTAGAGGTTATTGTTGTTCGCTGATAGTAACACAAGTTTCCTCCATTCATGATGGTGTTTTCTGTTTCAGCTGCTATATTTGGGGCTCCCGACCGAGGGATAAGCAAGACTCCGTGTTCTTGAGTTCGCATCTTTGGCAGCTCAAATCCCTAAAGCATTCACAAACTCCAGTCACTGTATTTAGGGCTCCCGACCGAGGGATAAGCAAGACTCTGTGTTCTTGAGTTTGCATCTTTGGCAGCTCAAATCCCTAAAGCATTCACAAACTCTAGTCGCTATATTTGGGGCTCCCGACCGAGGGATAAGCAAGACGCCTTGTATCTTGAGTTTGTGTACCACTGACACATCTCAAATCCCTAAAGCTGAGCACTTAAAACTTTCATATGGCCTCGCCAAAATCTTCTTCCAGGAAGTGATCTAAAGTGTTATGATGTAGTGCTTGGTGTGCTTTCCACTCTGGAGGCACTTGGTTATCCGATTGAAGGCTGTCAGTCATTTAAAGACAAGGTTCAAGACCTGATTGATACAAAGGCTATCACATTCGCACTTGAAGGCCAGAATTGAAGTTCTCCTTTGACTTAGCGGATCTTCTGAAGCAATAAGTCCATACGGAGAAGATCTCCTCAACATTGGCAATTCCTGAATCATCATGCATGTTCATGTTTAAGCTTTCTTGCTTTGTTCAATACTGTTGCATGCAAAACTTGTTTATTTTTGAACTATAATCATAATGCATTGGATATGTTTGTCTTGAAAAAATCCATTCGCTTTTGCTCTTATATGTTTTCTATGCTTTTTGTGATCTCAACTCTTGTTAATAAAGCATGATAACTCCGAAGGGAGAATGATGAACATTATACCAAGAACCTCAAATGGTATGCTTTTGAGTAGAACCCTGTTGATGATGTACAGGCATTGTTTCAAATTCCCAAACACTGGAGATATAAGGGAGATAGACCTTCGTTAACCCCTCTGAGCCTTCGAAGTAGGAGTTTCTTTTCTATACGAAAAAACCCTTATTTTAACCTTGGGGCAGGGTAGTATTCAGTTAACCTGATCGAGCATTCAAAATTCATCAGGAGCACGCATCTAAGGATACAATAATGGCTACCTTTCAAAAGATTGAGGAAAGTCAAATCCACAAAGGTTATCCCTCACCTCAGGAGGTCGAGACATCAAATTTATCCCTCACATCAGGAGGTCGAGACCAACATCAAAGCCGCTGTGGTTTATCCCTCACATAAAGAGGTCAAAATATGACGATACCACAATGGTAATTCTTCATCAATCAAAGACTCAGGCAGTCACAGTCACTACGCACTTCCAACAAATCAGAGATTCGTGATCACACGACTTGTTCAAAAGAAAAGAATGAATCAAAAAAAGAAAAGAAAAAAAAAGAGCCCGCTAAGTCAACAAGTTGAAAATATGTGACTTAGGCAAAAGTTAGGGCATCCCGCTGGACATCCAAATCAAAATTCAAAAGAATTTGTCCAGGAAAAAGTTAGGGAAACAAAAAAAAATGAAAGCAAAAAAAAAACAAGGATTACAAAAATAAGAATCCTCATCAAAAGAACAAAGTCGTGTGATAAGACACCAGAAACGAAAGGAAAAGTGACTGCCATGTCCGAACGCCTCATTGGCTCCTCAACCATCTCAAACTCCTCTTGAAAGATGAATGCTCATGTCAAGTTAACTGAACTCAGGAATGGAGAACATCACGAAGGGGGTGGGCACCAAATAAATTTTGAGCCTAAAAACTTTTTTTTCGCAAACCGTGAACCTAGCCACGTTACAACCCTTAAAAGTCCTAACTGAAGCATGGGTTAATTCGAAGGCATACAATAACGAGAATACGGTAAGCTGACTCCTAGGAGATCCGCTAAATGCCTGAGTTGGTATCACACCATCTTTCTTTTACAAAAATCGATGTTACGACATCCTTTCAAAATTTTCTTTAAACTTCGAGACAAACATACTCTTTGCATTAGAATTATATTTCTCATAATAAACATTCTTTGCATATGAACAAGTGCTTAACACCAAGAAAGTTTCCATCATGAACTTCAGATGAAAAGTTTTATCCTCCCGAAGGACAAGTTGTCTTCAGAACCCCGTTGAGTTGAAGCGAGAATATCTCAAAGTCTGATCACCTTCAGGAACACAAAAGCAGTTTAATACTCTATCGAGTAAGTTTTCAATCAATCTGAGGCAATCAGGTCAAGATTCGAGGAATCTCTCAAAGTGCTGGGCAATCAGGGGCATTCACCTAAGCGTAGCTGAAGCTACCTCCAACACAGTTCCAACAGGGGCATTGTTCTAAAGTTCATGATATTGGGGCAAGTTGATAGCATGAATCTCAAGAAGTCCTTACGAGACAAATTTCTTCAAAGTCCCTACAGGCTGGGGCAAGCACTATGCATTGACATATTATCCTCATCAGGAGGTGTTCAGTTTAAAGTTCAGGTGTGAGCTAAACAACTTATTAACTTGAGAAGCATCAGGGCGTCATCCTCAGCAGTCAGAAGCTGAAAGTCCAATACTTGTTGGCATCCTCACAATCATACGAATATGCAGAACACTATGAAAGCCAATGCCTGTTTGGTCCCTTTGAAGTCAATACTTGCTTGACCCATTAATCCCACTTCCTGGTGGCACTCTCTCGGAAAATCAATGCCTGATTGATGTTCCGGCCGAGACTTGTTTGATGTTCTAATCATTGCTTGCCTATCAGCTCATTGAATCCATTGCCTGTATGGAAAGTTTCAAAGCCAAGATGTATGACAATCTGTTTGCTCTTGCATTTGCCCATTGTGGATGAGCATCACTATCCTCTGTTATGTGAGGAAACCTCGTGAAGATGTTATGTTATATCTTGGGGCATTTTCATATATCTCGCAGGTATATCCTTTTGAGCGCATCATATCAGTGCGTTGGCGGATCTAGCCAAGTGAGAGATCCTCATTCCCCAGCTGAGTGCATCTAGATGAGGTTTTCTTTGTTCCAAGATTCTCATCTCCTCAGCAAAGCACATTTCAATGCAATCTCCGTGCTTCAGAAGCCTTGTTCCTCAGTGGAATATCTTTTCCCCAGTTGAATCATGATTAAACGAATATCTGATTCCCTGGCGAGCTCTTAATGAGGTACCATTGCCCGAATGCCTCATTTTCCCCAGCAGAGCGTTTCTCTCCCCAACAGATTGACCTGTTCTCCCCAGGAGAGTCATCTTATTCCCCAGTGGAGTTGTCTTAACAAGAGGTTCTTATGCTAAGTTCTTTATCCCCAGCGGATTTCTTATCTCCCCAGTGGATCGCTATGTAGAAGTATTCATCTTCTCCACTGATTCTTTCCTCAGCAGAGATTCACATGCATCCTCAGCATAATCTGTTCTCATCAAGGATTTCCCCAACGAAATGCGTTCTACACAAGCAAGTTGGTCACTCCCCATCAGAGTTGTCTCCATAACTTGTCTTTATCTTCACATCCCCAGAGTGTCGAGAATTCGCTTCTCCATATGAAGTTGCCAGGGTCTTCCCCAAGCAGTTAAGTGGGATGTTCATATCCTCAAGCAGGATTTATTCCCCAGCTAGAGCTCGCATCTAGATTTGATTATCTCCAGCAGATTTCTGATCCATCTTTGCCAGCTCACAGTTGTGACCCTTGGTCACTCTTCTTGTCCTCCCCGCAGAGTTCCATACTCTCTCAAGGATTTCTTCAGCAATTCAGTGCTCCTCCGCTGTTTCCCTAAGCAGCGTCTGAATCATGCATCATTTGCATAGCATTCTCAAAAGCGTGTAGCGTCTTCCTTCTCCGGAACGTTATTCCATAAACATTCATACATGCATCATGCATAAATCATATCATATTTGTTTCTTTCTACAGGAAAGTTATCAAGTTTCAAAATGCCTCCCAGAGAGCAACTCGCCTAATCATTACAGGCGCTTATCCTGATGTTCAAATCAGAAGAAGTTTGTTTCCCTATCTTGACATCGTCGGATTAGTTGAATGCATTCTTATTCCTGATGCCCTCAAATCGGTTGAAGATATCTGTTCCTATTCCTGATAAATCAGACTTTCAGTTGAGGGAACCGCCTCCGGATCTCGTCGATCTTACGAAGGAGCAAGCCACTGATACCCAGATCAGATGGAGATATCTACCTGATTGACTTTGTCATTCAGAAGAGGATTGTTCTACTTATTTTCTAGCATCGAGCCTAGATCAGTTAAAGACTTCCTTTCCCGGCGCACACAGTTCGGAAGAGATATCCGTTCCTATTCCTGATAAATCAGACTTTCAGTTGAGGGAACCGCCTCCGAATCTCGTCGATGTTACGAAGGAGCAAGCCACTGATACCCAGATCAGATGGAGATATCTACCTGATTGACTTTGTCATTCAGAAGAGGATTGTTCTACTTATTTTCTAGCAGCGAGCCTAGATCAGTTTAAAGACTTCCTTTCCCGACGTACACAGTTCGGAAGAGATATTGTTCCTATTCCTGATAAACCAGACTTTCAGTTGAGGGAACCGCCTCCGGATCTCGTCGATCTTACGAAGGAGCAAGCCGCTGATACCCAGATCAGTAGGAATATCTGCCTGATGATTTAATTGCATCAGATGGAGATGTCGCCTTGGTGCCCAGACCAGAGATATTTACTACCCGTTGATGCCCAGATCAGCCGGAATATCTCATTTCGATGCCCAGATCGACTTAGACATCTATCCCCGATTCCTGTTCGGAAGACATCTACTACGCCTGATGCCCAGATCAGTCGAGATGTTACTTCTCTTGATGCCCAGATCAATTGAAGTCTTTTCCCCTGCCTGTGGGGTTATCTTTTCCTTCTTATCGCAAGTTGGAGCTACTTAATTATCCAGATCAACTGAAGTTTTTTCTCCCTGCTTGCGGGGTGGTACATTCCTTCTTACTGCAAGATGGAATCTTCTATTGATCAAGAGCGCAAATTTTCGAGTTCATTCTGGTATTCAATCTCCTTCCACCTCGACAGTTCAAAACTTTCGTTTCTCGCTCGTCAGGTTCAAGAAGTTTGAATAGGGGCAGCTATTGCACCCCAAAATTTGCCCTCTTTATATGAGCTATAAGTTATGGATGACGTTTATTTCGTCGTTCGAAAATCAAGGAAAAATTAAAGAGTTTCTATTGTCGTGAGACTGTTAAGTCAAGAGGGTTGTGAGGTGGATTGTAAAAGAAAGAGTCATTGCAAGATTATGAGCTTGAGGAGAGAATTTCGTTCAAGGCGCCTTTATACTTTCATTTTATTGGAGACTTATCATCCAAGGTTGAGTTAGATGGATGAATTGAATCGAATTAGAGCTCTATTGAAGTTTGCAAGCGGATTGAAGTTTATTCACTAAAAGAGTATCCATGCAAGTGTTGATTCGAATATCATTCATTTAAAGTCGAGGTGTAAAACCATTTGGCTCAGGTTCAAGATTATGGTTCAAGAACTTTAATGTCCATTTAAAGATAAAAAAAGCCAATTTCTACATGTCCAAGTTCATCATTTACATTCATCCAAATATCCATATTTCATTCAAAATAACCATATCAATTACAAAAGTCCAAGTACACAAATTCCATATATTCAAACATCCATACATTCCAACAAGTCCTCCAAAAAGCCCAAATTATGGTTCCATTTTGATTACCAAAAAGAGATTACAAGAATTGAAGTTACACAAAAAAATTCTAACACCAAGGTGACTCTATCCTAACTTCATCAGTTGTGAATTCAAAACTGCAGCCACCCAATACCGCCACCCAATACCGCCTCTGCATTCAAGATGGACCGGGCTGCTTCAAACTTTGCTACCAATTAGAACTCACAACGAAAAACCAAGCTGGCACTTCACCAAAGAAAAAACCGTGATCCAATTCGCTAGCAAAAAATCACATAATAAAAAATCAGTAAAATGATTTTCATATCCTTCGTGAGGATTCAATCTGAACTTGCTGGGAACCATAGCAAAACCGGTTCGGTGTTAAACCGAAGTCACCTGCGATACAAGCCAAAGCCGGTTCAATATTACCAGAAAAGAGGAGATAACAGAAAGAAGATATAACAAATCATAACAAACTTTTATCTTCATCTTCTTCAACAGAACCGCATCTTTCTCTTCCCTCTCACCATCGTTCTTCCCTCTCTGAACCGTTCCCCATCTTCAATTCTCTCCTCCATCTTCAATTCTATCTGCAAACACCATAACCTCAATCAATCTTCAAACCTTCTCTATCCACCAATTCACAGAAAAGACCACCGATTCAATCATCGATCATCACCAGAAATCAAAGAGAAAAAATCAGAAGAGGAAAATTGGTAACAGAAAAAGCTCGAAAACAAAATTTGAGAAAAGAACCTGTAACAAACCGATAACAAGAAAACGTAACAAACTCTGGGAATCACGATCCATCTTCATCGCAACCTTCACCTCCATCTTCAATCATCACGAACAGAATCAGGAAGGAAAAGATAACAAACCTGAACTGAGGAAATCATTCACAAAATCACTGATAAATCCCCTCCACGAATCACCGCAAGAACCGCATCGCAATCGTCATCGCCAATAATCATCAGTAATCTTCATCTGCAAATTCAAACTCTTCATCACACCGTCACGTACCAATCTTCAACACGCTCTAATCATCAATCAACACGGAACCTACATCTCTGCGAACAACAGCAACAATTTCAATTATCGTGTCATCGGGGAAGCGGATTCAGAGATAAGAAAAAGAAGAGACCGAATCAGTTGGAGGAAGCGAGAGATTTAGGCGTGTGCTTACTCTAATTCTTCGTCGCCGATATCTTCGAATCTTCATCAGAGTGTCCCTGATCCAGGGAAGAGAGGCGGAGAATTTGAGTTGAGGTAGAAGCCCGCTGCTGTCGCACACGAAGAGAGCTGGGGGCGGAGGGATGAGTTTCATCTTGTTTATTTGGTTCACGATAGCGGAATGAAGCTCCGATCGGAAGAGGAGTTCACATCGCCACCACTGAGATTAGAGACTCCGGCCGCCGCATTTTGAGTGAGAAGAATCTCGCCGGAGAAGATGAATTCTCCACCGCACCGTTCCTTTGCAAAGGAGAAAAGCTTCTGTAAAAAAAGGTCAACAGCCACATTTGATTTTGCCCTAATTCCCTTTCTTATTAATTTTCTGGTTAATTTGAATAAACTGATTTAATCAATCTCTGATTTGATCATTAACAAAATATGATGCAAATTGAATCAATAATTGGTAAACTCTGGATTAACACCTTGGGCCACGAATTGCTGAATCTACACCCCCCATTTTCTGAGCCCAACGCCATCTTTTTGGCCATGACACAAAAAACTGTGACAACAAAAACAACCTTGGGCCATAAGCGGTGGGCCTGCGACCAAACTACTCTCTGCACCTTAATTTCACTCGACAAATCCCCTGATTCATTGTTAATTCATGCTAGTATTAGGTTTCTTCACATAGTTTCTTTTGATTAAATAGAACATAATAAAAACAATTTTTTTGTGAGATTTTAGCTTAGTAAAACATGTAAAAATCATTGGAATTGTGTTAGTTTTTTTTTAGATGATAAAAAAGAATATAAAAACATGTCCTATTTTCCGTGTTAGATTTAGTATTTTGTACATAGTTTTGTTCTATTTGCTTTAGATAAAAATGCCATGAAAAATAATATTCTTGTTAGATTTTATTCTTAGAATTTAATTAGAATTTTACCTCTATTTTGTTTCATAATTCGATTAAGCGACTTTGTTCGCATTTCCTTGTTATTTCTAATAAGTGTGCTAGCTTGTGCAAGGTACTTCGAGAGAGTCTTCGATTGTGATTCGACTTGCGTTGTGTTCCACTTTATTTGTGGGACACGAACTCGCTTCCGATGCGACTTGACTTGTGTTGTGTTCCACTTTATTTGTGGGACACAAACTTATTCCTGATCTCTCATCCATTAAGATGTATTCCTGTATTGTCTGGGTTATATTTCTTGCAGGTTGCTTGTGTGGTTGTGTTTGATACGCACCACATAGCGGTTGCGATTTATTTTCACACTGCATCGCTTTGACGCTTATGCTGGACTCCTGGTTCTGCTGGATGTTAGATTACGTGAAGTTTCTTAGTTCTGCTTGCGTTGCTAGCTCACTGCGGATTTGCTATCCGCTCGGTATCCCCTTTGTCCCTTTTACTCTTTTGCGCACCATATCTTGCCATGAGAAGTAGGGTAGGCATGCAGCATCATATTTGCCATGAGAAGTAGGACCTAGGCATTCATCTGGCCAAGCCCTCGAAAGAGGCTCTGTTTTTGCTTGTTTATTATTCCTCGCTTCTTTTTTACTTTCCGCCTGTCTCGGGTGGCTTTCCCCGTTGACAATAGCTTCGGGTGGCTTTCCCCGTTAGCTAACAGTCTGTGTTGTGCCTGTCTCGGGTGGCTTTCCCCGTTGACAGTAGCTTCGGGTGGCTTTCCTCGTTAGCTAACAGTCTGTGGCGTGTTTATCTCGGGTGGCTTTCCCCGTTGATAGTAGCTTCGGGTGGCTTTCCCCGTTAGCTAAGAGTCTTTAGTGTATCTATCTCGGGTGGCTTTCCCCGTTGATAGCAGCTTCGGGTGGCTTTCCCCGCTAGCTAAAGCACTTCCCCTGTCCCCAGGTCACTACTTCGGTAGTTTGCTTGCTTTACGAGTTGATCTCGTTTGTGTGGTGCATTTGCATTGTTTACTACTTCGGTAGTTTGTTTGTTTCTCGAGCGGAGCTCGATTGTATGCCTTATGGTTGTGATGCTTGTTCACTATCTTCTTATCTGCGATGCCTGTTCGTATGATATCTTTGTGATGCTTGTGCACACTTGCACATGTATGCCTGTTACATGTTGTTTGCGATGCCTGTTCGCATTTTTATTCGTGATACTTGTTCACACTTGCACATGTATGCCTGTTACATGTTGTTTGCGATGCCTGTTCGCATTTTTATTCGTGATACTTGTTCACACTTGCACGTGTATGCCTGTTACATGTTGTTTGCGATGCCTGTTCGCATTTTCACTTGTGATGCCTGTTCACACACTCACTGTATGCTTGTTACATGTCTGTTTTTTGCGATGCCTGTTCGCATGTTCTTATTTGTGATGCTTGTTCACATGCCATGTTTGCTAGGATCTTTGTGACTCTCCTTGTTTGCATGCTCCCTTAGGGTGCTCGGTTCCGTTTCTCTAGGAGACGCGAATCGAGATAGAAACAGAAACTTTTGAGCCGAACTACGGCGCTCTGATTTCTCCATTGCACACTGGAGGTACGTAGGCACAGGGTACGAACACCCTAGCGAGCGATCTTTTCTCTTTTCCTTTATTTTGTTCGGCCTTTTCTTATCTTATTTTCCTATTATTTGCATGTTTCCTCTTATTTGTACATCTTCCATTGCATGTTTCCTTTGCACATAGTATGATATACACACACACACACACACCCTTAGATTAGAAACTAGCAAGAATGGATCCTGTGGAGTACCACAGACGTGAGGGGTGCTAATACCTTCCCCTCACGTAACAGACACCCTTACCCTTTCTCTGAGACCATTGCTTGTTATTTGGTTTTCTTCGATATTTTCCATTCCTTATTGTAGGATAAATAGATGTTCGATGGCGACTTCATTGTATTTGTTTCGATGAGTTTTCCAGTTGCTTCACATCTTTCAACCTCTTCAGGTGGTCTTCTTTAAGATACTCTACGAACTTTTCAAGGCGGTCTTCTTTAAGACAAACTTCAGCCCTTGCTAAGAACCTTTTCAGGTAGTCGTCTTTAAAGACATTCTCCATTCCTTGCTAAGAACTTCTTCAGGTGGTCTTCTTTAAGACAAATTTCTATCTAAGAATCTTTTCGGGTAGTCTTCTTTAAGACAAATGTTCACTTCCATTCAAAAGACCTTTTCAGGTAATCTTACAGAAGACATTGCTTCATTCCACACATTACGTCAACCAAGCATACGCATATGCATAAGCATACATAAACATTACAAAGCCAGCATAAGCATAGTCAGGGTATAAGTGCAAGCATGGAATAAACAAGTTCAAAGGGTTTGAGGAGATAAAACCATGAGATTGCATCAGCATTAGCATACATGCATACGCATTAGCATTAGCATATACATATCACAAAAGCCCAATTTTTATTGGCAATCCAAACCATTACAAAGTCCAGTTCCCGTCTGGTAGTCAGTCCTCGTCTGACCGTTTCATCAGTATACATACAACATATACATGTGTAAGCATTCACACATACGCATTATACAAACAACAGGGGCATGCGCGACATATAAACATAATGCATACGCATTTACAGGAACTAAAATTCCACACAGGTGAATTCTGCAACAACACTTGCAGATAACCCTGTTGGTACAGGTGAACTTGCTAGAACTATAGCAAGTAATCCTATTGAGATATAAACTGCGAGTAGCTTACCAGCACTATGGTAAGTGAGAGATATAAACTGCGAGTAGCTTACCAGCACTATGGTAAGTGAGAGATATAAACTGCGAGTAGCTTACCAGCACTATGGTAAGTGAGAGATACAAACTGCGAGTAGCTTACCAGCACTATGGTAAGTGAGAGATACAAACTGCGAGTAGCTTACCAGCACTATGGTAAGTGAGAGATACAAACTGCGAGTAGCTTACCAGCACTATGGTAAGTGAGAGATACAAACTGCGAGTAGCTTACCAGCACTATGGTAAGTGAGAGATACAAACTGCGAGTAGCTTACCAGCACTATGGTAAGTGAGAGATATAAACTGCGAGTAGCTTACCAGCACTATGGTAAGTGAGAGATACAAACTGCGAGTAGCTTACCAGCACTATGGTAAGTGAGAGGTTCACAAAATGCGAATAGCTTACCAGCACTATGGTAAGTGAGAAGTTCACAAACTGCGAGTAGCTTACCAGCACTATGGTAAGTGAGAAGTTCACAAAACTGCGAGTAGCTTACCAGCACTATGGTAAGTGAGAAGTTCACAAAACTGCGAATAGCTTACCAGCACTATGGTAAGTGAGAAGTTCACAAACTGCGAGTAGCTTACCAGCACTATGGTAAGTGAGAGGTTCACAAACTGCGAATAGCTTACCAGCACTATGGTAAGTGAGAGGTTCACAAACTGCGAATAGCTTACCAAAACTATAGTAAGTAGGGGTTCACAAACTGCGGAAACTTACTAGAACTATAGTAAGTAGGGGTTCACAAACTGCGGAAACTTACTGGAACTACAGTAAGTAGAGGTTCACAAACTGCGGAAACTTACTGGAACTACAGTAAGTAGAGGTTCACAAACTGCGGAGGCTTGCTGACCATAGCAAGCCAATTACACAACCAACAGAAGGTCCTCGCTATTCCTTTTCAGGAGCCTTTTTCAGGCAGTCTTCTTTAAAGCGTATTCCATCCCTTCTAGGAGCTTTTTCAGGCACACAAGATTTTTAAACCGTTCTTCAATTGGGTTTATCACGTTAGTCCCTCGGCAGTGATATCTTCCAAAACATCATCAACAAACAATCAAAGGTGTCTTCTTTCTTTTCAGAATTACTAACACACTTCGATTTACATAAACTAACAATCATGCATCATTTCAACTTACATACTTCATTCATACATATTGCATATACATACACCGCTCTCATTTATTTTGAGAAGCTCACTGCATCATGCATCGCATGCATCATAAGCATTGCATAAAGTCAAAACTGCCTTTTCAGGCCACGCTACGATCAAAATGCGTCGCTCCTCAAAAAAACGAAGGAGCATCTCCTTCGCAAAAAAAAAAGAGAAGAGAGAAAAAAGAGAAGAAGGAATGATATTTACCCTGGGTGGCATCTGTAAGCCCATCTCCCTCAGAAGTCCTTCTCGACAAATGCAAATTTTAGGGCATTTCAGTGTCCAATCATCTTCTACCTTTAGATCACGATAGGCAGACGTGCCTACCTGATTCTTCAGGTTTAAGAAGATTGAACAGGGGCAGCTGTCATACCCCAAAATTTGGCCGATCATTTTTGGTCTAATAATTTATCAAATTGGAATAGGGGTGTGGATAACAGGTATTTTGGGACCCGAGCATTTGGGGCCCAATTATTACAAAGGTTTTATCATTTTTGGGTTTTTTTTTTTTTTGGGTTTTAATAACATTTGTTTTGATTTATCATGACTAACTATTAAGTATTTAACATTATTAATTTTCATTTTTTAAGGTTTATTATTTTTTAGTAATTGTATATATTAGAATTATTATTATTATTAATTTCATTATTGTTATTGTTATCTATTAGTATTAGTTACCATTTAAATATTATTATTAACTACTTTTACTAATTACTAGTTATAAAATAAAAAATAAATAATAAAATTAAAAAAAAAAAGAAGAAGTCAATTTTAAGAAGAAACGTGAAAATGGCAAGGGGGATCCATGAAAGGAAATTTTTGATTCTTCAAAGGATTTGGATCAAGTTTTTTTGACCTAATTGAATCACATATAAGGACATAACAACTGCAGGCCAGGGGAGGGGATTTGGCAGCCAAACACAGTGGTACGAACTCAAAAAAGGCCAGGAATATTTGGAACTCGGTTTGGGAGTTTGAAGGAGAATTAGGGGTTTTTGGATGTCCAGAAACGATCATAGAGGATCTGGGGAAGTCTTCCAATCAGTCTTGAGGCCGTTGGCATTCGGAATCGCGGCCATCCATCACGGTTTGCACCATGGTTTTTTTTATTTTCGGTTACAACAATTGATGCATCCTCATCGTATTTTAATTACATATATGTGTTTATGATGATGTTTAGATTGTTTCTGGATAATCTGATTGAAGTTTCGCTGCAGATTCATGAATTCACCATTAATAGGTTACACAAGCTTAAGATTGGGGTTTCTCAAAACAAGTGAAATTGGACCAAATAAAAGCCATTACCGTGTTTGTGATACAGTTTCCAATCGAATCATGTATTTATTTTACATTTATCTGCCCTGGTTTGTGAGTATGAAATCTGCAGGGATGAAGAAAAACGAAGAAGATGATAAGGAACAGTGTCCGCGCGTTTCAATTTTGAATTCTGGTTCATGCGTTTTTTTTTAGATATTATAATGTGGAATCATGATTTTAACACTAAACTGACGCAGCACCGTTGGCGAAGGTACGCTTGTGGCATGCGTGAGGGCCTGGGTTCGAACCCTACCCTCGACGCCATTTGTTTTTTATGAATTGAAATCATATGTTCAGCTCTCCGATCCAGCGCGCGCACATGCATGTACAAATCGTGTACCTTCGCAGCAGGACCACAGGATGATCCCAAAGTTTGATCCAACATGTAGGAATGCGCAGGTGCATTGTGGACACTCAGGAGGCGCTCACACACAATCAGGCGCCCAGGTTTATTATATATTTTCTATTTTATTGTTAATTAATTGAATTAAATATTAACTCATTACGTTTAATCAAATTAATTTATAAATTAGGGTTAGAAAAATAAAATTAGAATTAGGAGTAGATTATAATTAATTAGGATTATCTCAATTTTTCGATTTAATTTATTTTTATAAACTTTAACTGTTAAAAACAATAAAAACCCTAGAAAAGTCTATTAAGATATTAGGGTTTGTCCAATCCCACCGGCCATTTGGCCAAGGTTTTAGGATTCAATTTATTATTCGTTCCGACTAAATCTATTGGTCGCGATGGTTAATAATCGATTGATTTAATTAATCAAATCCTATAAATTAAAATAAACATTATTTTGCTAAATGGTTTTAACCATCTTATTGGTTATGATGATTAGCATACCTTATCAATTTGTTATTATTTGTAATCGAATCTATCGATTATGAGGGGTAACGATAAATTAATAAATCAATAATAAAACATATTAATTCATTATTAGTGATAATCGAATCAATCGATTTGAATTGGTAATGGTGCAAAACCCCAATCTTTTAACTATGGTGATCAAACCTATTGATCATTGCGGTTAATTGTGCCAAATCAGGGTTGTACGCCCGAAGCATCTAAAATACACTAAACCACGATACTACAGGATTTTTATCCTGGGCAACTCAAAATGCCCTTTCAAATCAAATTCAAACTGCGATAGGCAATTCAAAAAGCCTCAAAACAATTTCAAAAACACATCAAATTCTAATTCTAAGGCGTACAACCCTGTTCCAGAACTACGTTGACTCTGATTCTCCCTAAGGAGATACGTAGGCACTTGGCAACAAGGCGAGTCCCCTTCCTTCAAACCCTAATCATGTCAATGATTAAAATTATTAACCCTATTCTGTTTGTCACTTTTCTTTATATTTTGCCACAAACCTTCACCTTAGATTCAAAGCCAATAGGAAAGGGTTGAGGGTGCCTAACACCTTCCCTCGACCTGAATATAGTATCTTACCCAGATCTCTCAACTACGTAAGGTTTCCTATTCGCCCTTCAGAATAGGTGGCGACTCTCTAAGTTAAATTTTTAGGCAGGTTGCTACAGATGGTAATAAAGAAACTTCAAAGGTTTGTTTCCTCATCAAACTTCTCATCAGCACTTGGAGATGAGTCACCATTTGATGGTAATAAAGAAACTTCAAAGGTTTGTTTCCTCATCAAACTTCTCATCAGCACTTGGAGATGAGACGCCATTTTATGGTAATAAAGAAACTTCAAAGGTTTGTTTCCTCATCAAACTTCTCATCAGCACTTGGAGATGAGACGCCATTTGATGGTAATAAAGAAACTTCACCATCTTCCCTTTTGACTTGACATCTTGAAAGAATGTCATATGGTCTCATGATCTTTTGAGGGGCTAATGACTTTGCTTGAAAGCAGACGAACTGTTTTCGGGGTGAAAACCAACATTCATCGACTTGTGCCTGGGAACCAACAAACTGTTTTCCTAAGAGGAGAACCGCCATTTGTCGACTCTGAAGGGGATGAAACATCCCAGAAACAGACAAACTGTTTAAAGAAACTGCCATTTGTCGATCTCTTGAAAGTTTTAACAGACAAACTGTCTTTCCTTGGGGAAAGACTGCCATTTGCCAATTGCTAGGGGAACAAACTGTCTTCTACTGGGAGAGACCGCCATTTGTTGACCCTGCCGTGAAAGAAAGTGAGCAAACTGTCTTCTGCTGAAAGAGACTGCCATTTGCTGACTTTATTGAGGAATCTTTAAGCGAAACGAATTGTCTTCATGAAGAAGGCTGCCATTCGTTATTTCTGTCCGAAAAAGTGAGTGAACTGTCTTTTGCCGAAAGAGACTGCCATTCACTGACTCCGCTGGGGATCATTTGTCGATCTGCCGGAGAGATTCCAAATTATTTTCTTTGACGAAAAGTGGCATCTCTTGACCCTGCTGGGGAAATACCAAACTGTTTTCCAGGAGGAAAAACTACCACTTGTCAATTATGTCGGGGAATCCACACTTCCTAGAGAAGAGAACCGCTCATCGACCCTGTGGGGAATTCCAAAATGCGAAACAGACTATCTCATCTGAAGAAGACTGTCGAGTGTCGCTCTGCGGGAGAATCTTGGCTGAGGAACTCCAAAAGTGAACAAACTATCTCTTTGAGGGAGACTACCATTTGTTGACTTGCTTGGGGAATTTGGGTGTATGAACCTTCTTCATGAAGAAGAAAAACCCTTTCACAACTTCGCAGGGGAATCTCGAGTATATGTCCAAGTAATTCGGGTATTAACACGATCAAAACCTGGCTAGACTATGCTCATTACGCAAATATGGTGTGAGACAAAATGCATGAATACTACGATGATTTATGAAATGCAAAGTGAATGTGAATAGAATTGTCGCGGATGTAAAATCCTATGATACGACTTGAATCTTGTTGATCAGAAGATGTCTTCTTCTTGTAGTTCGAACTCTGTTGGGGATACCTGGTTATCAGTTGTCCGCTGTCCGAAGTGAGTAATATGAATTGAAGTGAAGATCCGTCATCGGGAGATGTTCGCAAAGCGACCTCATGGGGAAATCTTGGTTCCCGGAGTCTCAATCGTTCTCGGAGCAACTATTTGCATTCTCCCTATTGTTTGTAAACCCTAGAAATAAATTTCACCTTTATTTTGCAAGTAAATTCATTTTATTTTATGAAAACATTTGTTTCAAGAAAATGACTGTTTAAACTTAAAATGCTTTTCAAGAAACTGAATAAGACTCGATTGCAAAGAAAAGCACAATGCTCAAATTATTATTTACGGAATGGAATTTAGCCAAATGCTTGATTCCATGGAGTATTTACAAAGTTGGAAATTGGTAATTTTTCGGGAAAAAGGCTACGATGAAACGTGATGACCGTTATCTTTCCCTTCCACTCCGAGTTGCGCTGTATTCGTGCTTCGTAGAAGATGACCTACTGCTGATGAATACTCCGCTATGGATTTTTGAATGATCAAGTTTGTCCTGAACACAGTTACTTGCCATATATCCCTAACTTTTGCGTAAACTACCCCTTTCGGGTTTTAAGTTTACCGGGATTGATTATTTATTTTTTGTGTCTCTAACTTTTGCCTGAATCGCCCTTTCGGGTTTTTGATTCACCGAGACGCTCTTTTTTGCCTAAGTTGCTCTTTGCGAGTTTTCAACTTAGCGAGCTGTTCTTTTAATTATTTAGGCGAAGTATTTCTTGACTGCGTCGACGTTCACAGGACGGGTGAATTCTTCTCCATCCATAGTCGTGAGTATTAAGGCTCCTCCTGAGAAAGCTCTCTTGACCATGTAGGGGCCGTCATAATTGGGAGTCCATTTCCCTCTCGAATCTGTGAGAAAAGATTGAATCTTTTTGAGTACAAGGTCGCCTTCTTTGATTGTGCAAGGTCGAACCTTTTTGTCGAAAGCTTTCTTCATTCTTTGTTGATATAGATGACCGTGGCATAAAGCTGTCATGCGCTTTTCTTCGATCAAGTTCAATTCATCGAATCTGCTTTGACACCACTCGGCTTCTGTTAATTTTGCCTCCATCAAGACTCTCATTGATGGGATCTCAACCTCTATGGATAGGACTGCTTCCATGCCATATACAAGGGAGAAAGGAGTTGCTCCAGTCGAAGTACGTACTGATGTACGGTAACCATGAAGAGCATACGGGAGCATTTCATGCCAATCTTTGTAAGTGATGACCATCTTCTGAACGATTTTCTTGAAGTTTTTATTAGCTGCTTCTACAGCTCCATTCATCTTTGGTCTGTAAGGAGATGAGTTGTGATGTTCAATCTTGAATTCTTCACAAAGCTCCTTCATCATTTTGTTATTCAAATTTGACCCATTGTCAGTGATTATCTTGCTAGGAATGCCGTAGCGACAGATGATGTGATTCTTGATAAACCTGACGACAACTTGTCTCGTGACGTTTGCATATGAAGCTGCTTCGACCCATTTGGTGAAATAGTCTATAGCTACCAAGATGAAGCGATGTCCGTTGGACGCTTTTGGCTCGATCATTCCAATCATGTCGATTCCCCACATGGAGAAAGGCCAAGAGTATGTTGAGAAGAGATGGTGCCACATGAATTCTATCTGCGTAGATCTAACATTTGTGACACCTCTTTGCGTACTAGTAGCAATCTGACTCCATCGTCAGCCAATAATATCCTGCTCTCAATATTTTCCTTGTCATGGTATGTCCATTGGTGTGAGTACCAAAGGAACCTTCATGTATTTCTCTCATGAGTACTTCTTCTTCTTTCTTGTCAACGCATCTGAGCAGAACCATGTCGAAGTTTCTCTTGTACAGAACATCTTCATTCAGGAAGAATCTACAAGCTAACCTTCTCAAAGTCTTTCTATCTTTCTTTGACGCCCCAAGAGGGTACTCTTGCTTTTGAAGAAAGTTCTTGATGTCGTGATACCATGGTTTGTCGTCGATGATTGCTTCTACTGTGAAAACATGAGCGGGCCTATCCAGGCGCATAACATCGATCCGAGGAATGAAATTCCAATGATTTATCCTAATCATGGAAGAGAGTGTGGCTAATGCATCAGCCAAGTTGTTTTCTTCGCGAGGAATGTGATGAAAATCTACCCTGTCGAAGAATGGTAACAATCTTCTCGCGTAGTCTTTGTAAGGAATTAGCCCTGGTTGGCGTGTTTCCCATTCTCCTTTGGTTTGATTAATGACCAAAGCAGAATCTCCGTATACATCCAAGTGTTTTATTCTTAGATCCACGGCTTCTTCGAGACCCATGATGCAAGCTTCATATTCGGCCTCATTGTTTGTGCACTTGAAAGTTAATCTGGAGGTAAATGGAATATGGGTACCTCGAGGAGTAACAATGATTGCCCCAATTCCTCGTCCATAAGCATTGACAGC
This sequence comes from Vicia villosa, assembly GCF_029867415.1. NCBI lineage: Eukaryota > Viridiplantae > Streptophyta > Magnoliopsida > Fabales > Fabaceae > Vicia > Vicia villosa. The sequence goes on along the minus strand of NC_081180.1, from coordinate 107,908,371 downwards.
TCCGTCAAAGATTAAGCCCCACTAGGTTCCTATTTCAGGTCCTTCGTCTGGTAGTGGCTCGTCGCAATCTTTCATCTTGAGGTACATGACGTCCTCGTCCGGAAAGTCGAAACTGGTTGATTCATGACCATTGAGTGGATGGTGAGCCAGGTGCTCAGCTAGAATGCTTCCTTTCACGGCTTTTTGTGCGTGATACTCAATGTCATATTCTGATAACAACATCCGCCAACGGGCAATTCTCCCAGTTAAAGCAGGCTTCTCAAAGATGTACTTGATTGGATCCATATGAGAGATCAAACAAGTAGTATGTCGAATCATGTACTGGCGGAGACGCTTGGCAGCCCAGGCCAAAGCACAACACGTCTTCTCGAGCATGGAGTAGCGGGATTCACAGTCAGTGAATTTCTTGCTTAGGTAGTAAATGGCATGCTCTTTTCTTCTCGTCTCGTCTTGCTGTCCAAGGACATAACCCATGGAATCTTCTAAGACGGTTAAGTACATTATCAAAGGTCTTCCTTCCACTGGAGGAGACAAAATGGGTGGTTCGAGCAGATATTTTTTAATGCTGTCGAACGCTTTCTGACAATCGTCTGTCCAGACGCAACTTTGATTTTTCCGAAGAAGTTTGAAAATAGGAGCACAAGTTGCAGTCATAAGATATATGAATCTCGAGATGTAATTCAGACGTCCAAGAAATCCTCTAACTTGTTTCTCGGTTCTGGGTGAAGGCATTTCTTGAATTTCCTTGACTTTGTCTGGATCTACTTCAATTCCTCGTTTGCTGACAATGAAACGAAGGAGTTTTCCTGAGTAGACACCAAAGGTACACTTGTTGGGATTCAGGCGAAGCTGAAACTTCCGTAAGCGTTGAAATAACTTTGTTAGATTTTGTATGTGATCTTCTTCATTTTCTGATTTGGAAATCATGTCGTCCACATAGACTTCCACTTCTTTATGCATCATGTCGTGGAAAAGCGTAGTCATGGCTCTTTGATAAGTTGCCCCTGCGTTCTTTAATCCAAAAGGCATAACGCGATAGCAGAACGTGCCCCAGGGGGTGATGAAAGCTGTTTTCTCCATGTCTTCCGGTGCCATTTTGATTTGGTTGTATCCTGAAAATCCGTCCATGAATGAGAAAACTTTGGATTTTGCTGTACTGTCTACCAACATATCAATATGTGGTAAAGGAAAATCATCCTTAGGGCTAGCTTTGTTCAAATCTCTATAGTCGACGCACATGCGGACTTTTCCGTCTTTCTTAGGAACGGGAACAATGTTAGCTAACCACTGAGGGTATTCTGAAGTGACGAGGAAACCTGCGTTGATCTGCTTTTGAACTTCCTCTTTGATTTTCATGGCCATCTCCGGATGAGTTCTTCTCAATTTTTGCTTGACCGGAGGGAATTCTGCTTTTAATGGCAAGTGATGCTCCACTATACTGGTATCCAACCTTGGCATATCTTGATAAGACCAAGCGAAGACATCTGAGAATTCTTTGAGCAGTTGTATCAAACTTTCTCTGATCTCTGAACTGAGCGAAGCTCCAATCTTAACCTCCTTTCTGTTTCCATCGGAACCAAGTTTAATGATCTCTAGAGGCTCATTGTATGGCTGAATGGACTCTTCCTTTTGTTGAAGTAATCGTGAAATTTCCTTTGATATTTCTTCGTCTTCTTCTCCCTCTGCCTCGAATACAGGAAACTCAAAGCTTGGAGAAGTCATACGATCGCACGTTTCAACGGGGTGTTTTATGATTAATCTGCATATGTGTGATAAGTTTTATTTAGACAACGAGGGAAGACTCGGTGTATGCAGTTAATGGAATTTTTGATGTTTTTTAAGGGTGTTTTTTAGGATTACCAATTTCCGAAAAAAAGAAAAGGAAAAACTAACGACGGAACAAAATGACATTTTTATTTATTGACAGTCATTTCTTGAAACAAAGACCCTATAAAACAAAACTCTATTGCTTTGGGCGAAGCAAAGAGGGACATTTTCCTAAGAAATAGTAAAATGCAAAGTGTCATACCCCAAAATTTGCCCTCCATGTTCCATTCACAATGATTCAGAATTCAAGATTCAATGCCAAAGCTTTGCTCAAACAATCCCCAAGATCCACAGTCAACTGATTCAAACCTGAAGGTCAACTGCAATCAAAGCAGGATTCAAATTAGGATCATTGGTCAAACATCAAGTATAGAGGAGTATAACCATCATTTGATCAAGAATGATCATGATTCCATTAATAGAAACTCAGAGATGAACAAATACAAAAAGGTTCAAATTAGGGTTTCTTAGGAGAAAGTCAACCCAACTTTGACTGGGCATAACTTTCACATGGAACATCAAAAATTCCTCACTCAAAGCCTATTTTGAAGGAAATTGGATTCTCTACAACTTTGTCTCTCACAAGCCAGGGCTAGAAATGATTCGTTTGAGAGATACAATGCAAAAGATTACAGGTCATTTTCAGGCATCCTCCAAAAGCAGTTTTTTCCCAAAGAGGATATGATCAAGATAAAAGCTCCAAATGAAAAATATATTCCAAAGTGGCTTGTAGAGGACCTCTTGAGGTTTCCAAAAAGTCTTAGAACTCCCTCATAGCTTAAAAATTGAGTGAAATATGATTGATCAAAGTCGGGTGATTTTTGAAGGCAAAATGTGAAAAAAGAAGGTTCAAATTGAGAAACTTTGCAAATGGGCCTATGGTTTTTTGATGCAATCTTGGTCCACAAGTCATTAGCATGCCCAAAATCATTTGCCACGAAATTTAGCATTATATTTGATTTAATATGATTTTTTATTTCATTTTAATGATTTAAATTAAGATAAAAATCAAATATTATAGTAAAGGAGATATTTTGATTGTTTCCAATCAATATTTATGACTAAATGCAATATAATTTCGTGACATATTAATTGGGAAAAGATTGGCACAAGTTGGGACCAAAATAGAAGGTTTTGAATCAAAAATAAAATCAAATTTCCAAGATTGGCAAGATTTGATTCAAGAGGTTTTTGGACTGTTTTGTTTAACCTAATAGAGGCTTATAAGTATCTGAGGATAGGCACACGAATAAGGCTTCAGAAATTGGGAGAAAGAGGCACATTCAAGAACACAAAAATCTTCATAAAACTCAAAATCGGTTTGGTAGAATTGGGGCATCTCAAGGAGTTTTAAAGATTGCAAAAGTTTCCCAGAGAGTTTCTGAACGTGTGAGGATCATCACGCTGCAACAACAACCCCAGATCAATCTCCGTTTAGCCAAGGTAAGTTTCTCTGAAACTTGGCTCGAATAGGGTAATTCACGCATTTTCATGTGATTCTGATTGCATATTATATTTTGTTGGTGTGTTGCGAACGTGTATGTGATTTTAATTGAAATTCTGGGCGTGTTTAAGGTGGTTCACCATCGTAGGCCGTTAGGGTTCTTGAGGGTTTGCAATTGGGGCTTTTTGCTAGGCATAAAATTAGACCAAATCGATTACATAGCCGAGTTCGTACGATTCAGACGAGCAAGGGGAGGGTATCGCGAAATATTTATACGTATCCAGGTGGTAATCGCTATTTTTCAGGCATACATGCTACGAAATGATTCGCAGCAGATTCGTAGCAAAACTTCTTAGGAAGTTGCAGGTTCTCTTGGGACGATGATGATGTGTCATCATGGCGTTGGCTGGTTTGAAAGTCCGCGCGCATTTTTATATGGCTTTTACTTGTTTTTTTTATATATGTTGATTGCGTTTTCTTGAACGAATGAATGAAGTAGCAGAGACGGTAAGGGGCGCGTGCGTTTAGGCTTAGGGTCCAGGGTTCGATCCCTGGCCCTTTTCTTGTTTTTTCTTCAATTTGTCCCCTTGATCCCATGCGCACACAACCTTATGGCACACCATGCTCCATCAAGATCTCACCCTCAACCCTCCACCAAGCCAGATCCAGCAGCCCAGATTTAAACCCATACCATGTACTACACAAAGCTGCCACATTGAATCAAAACTCTATTAATTAAAATAATTTTAATTAATTTATATGTTTTAGTTAAATTCTTTTTAAATATTCATTCATATAATAATAATTTATTTTTATAAATAAATTAATATATGATACTAATATTTAAGATGACAATTTATTGTTTGTTCTGATTAAATCGATTAATCGTGATGGTCAATAATAATTTTAATTAAAATTCTATTTAATTAAAATACAATTCAATTATATTCGATTAAATGGTTGCAACTATCTTATTAGTTGTTATGATTAATCTTTTTTTCTAAACTTCAAATTTGTTATTCTTTTTAATCGAATCAATCGATTGCGAGGGGTAACAACGCAAATCAATTTATAATTATTAAAAAATATCCTAATTCGTTATCAGTAATAATCAAATCAATTGATTAAAATTGGTAACGATACAACTTTCAATCTGTTAACTATGGCGATCGAATCTATTGATCGTTGCGGTTAATAGTGCCATATAGAATCAGGGTTGTACGCCCAAACAAATCCCAAAACACTTTTCAAACTTCAATTTCCAAATACGGATTTTTATCCTCATTCAAACTACGATAGGCTATTCAAAAGCCTTCAAACCTTCAAATCAAGCTTCAAACCTTAAGGGCGTACAACCCGTTGCCCGAACTACGTTGACTCTGATTCTCCCTAATGAGATACGTAGGCACTTGGCAACAAGGCGAGTCCCCTTCCTAAAAATCTCAATTTTTCCCCTTCTCATTTCCTTAGCTATTAACCTCTGTAATTTTGCTATAAACCTTTGCCTTAGATTCAAAGCCAATAGGAAAGGGTTGAGGGTGCCTAACACCTTCCCTCGACCTGAATATAGTAACTTACCCTGAATCTCGCATCTGCGTAGGGTTTCCTATTCGCCCTTCAGAATAGGTGGCGACTCTCTAAGTTAAATTTTTAGGCAGGTTGCTACAGCTGGCGACTCTGCTGGGGATAACTATTTCGGTGAATTACTATGCTCCTATAGGTGTTAGGTTTTGGCAGGGTTTAGGTTTGGCAACTTTTTAGGGTTTGGCTAACGCGCCTTTTTTCAGGGTTTACAATTATTTTTTTTCTTAAAAATTGTTTATTCATTTTTGTTTAAAAATATTTAATTATTTATAATATGTTTATATTTAACTGTCTATGTGAATATATTTATATTTTTTGTTAACTATTATATTTTTATATACTGCTGGATATATTATGTAGTGTTAAAACCCTAAGTGTGGGAGTTAACTTTGAGACCAAAAGGGGACATGAATCGCCTTACGAGTCTCACTGATAACTCCACTCGGAGTGGGTTAGGTATTTGGAAAGGTCCGAAACGAAGCTTGACTTTGTGGAGGGCTGGACTGGATACTTAGCTGATCTCTCCGGGAACCTACCCCAAAAATTCGAACCTCATGGATAAAATGAGTTGTTCTAAAATCCGAAGAGACAAAAAGTCTCGGAGGCTACGAACGACCCCATGAGACCTTCTAGAACACCCCCCTATTAAAAGGTTGGCTCCCAAGGGCCGCTACGTCGAACCTATGAACTTATGTGATTTGTGCTATATGTATATATTGTGTTGATCATTATTTTTATTATTTCTTTTTTCATTCATCATGTGCATTCTTGCATCATATTTTATTCAAAAAGGAAAAAGGAAAAAAGGATATCATACATATCATGCATGGCATACACATCATTTTCATGACATTAAGAGAAGATTCCTCTTCTATCTCCAGAGTAAGGGACCATTGGGAGGGATAATCTAACATCCCGCCCATATTATCAAACAAGGTTTCAGCAGAAGAAGTCAATGGATCAACTTGAACAGAATCAAGCCGCCCTTCGTGAGGAAGTGGATCAACTAAAGGTTAGCGTGGAAGAGGTTAAAGGAGGTATGGCACAGATGCTAGAATTCATGAAGGCCCTCCTAGACAAACAAGACAAAGCAAAAGAGGTTCAGTCTGGGGATACCCTGGTTCAGGATGAGATCCCTAATGATGAAAACCCGCTGCTAGGGTTTGTTTCAGGCTTTGGCCCAGCTAAGGACAAATCTCAGGCCCGATCTGTTAGGAGAGCTATCCAGTTCCAAGAGAAAGGAGAGACCTCCCAAGAAGGATTTGTCCCCACTCCACAAACGAAAGGGACAACCCGCATAGTTCGCATTCCTGCTAGCAATGTCCCTAGGGATGATGATTACCTGGATCTACAATACGGAGTGCAAGAGGTGGACAATACAAACCAAGCACCTCAGACATAACAGTCTATCCCTAACTCTGGGGAAGACTCCAAGGACAGTGAACAAATCAAGGTGGCTAGAAGGAGGATTTCTTAGATCATTAGTTTTGTTTTCATTCGCAATTTCTTTCCGTTTGTTTAAACATTAGTCTTATGACATATGCTATGTACTTTACAACAATCATTAATGCATTGCTTACGTTTGTCTTGATTCATTCCTAGTGTTCTCACTATATTTAAAATTGTGTTTTTACTCGATTTTCTCATTTGTGATATCCAACTCTAGTGGAAAAGTTTTACACTTTTTGAGGGAGAATGACGAAAACGATACCACAATTTCATACACTACGCTTTCGAACAGACCGTGTTGACGATGTACAGGCATTGTTTCAATTCCTATATAACGGAGATATAAGGATGTTAATCCCTCGTCAACCCCTTTGAGCCTAAAGAAGTAGGAGTTTTCCTTCATATAAAATAAAACCCTTAATACATAACCTGGGGTAGGGTAGTTGCTCAAGTTAACTTAATTCTTCCAAACTGTTCCTTTGAACATAACCACCGATGGTTCTCCGTCATGATTAAGCCTGGCAGTCAATATCCGCAAAGAAAAAAAGAAAGCAATGCAAAAGCCTGCTAAGTCAAAACCTATTAAGGAGACTTAGGCAAAATTGGGGCATCCCGCTAACTGTAGTTTTAAAACAAACAGTTCAGAAAAAGTCAGGGATAACAAAGTCGAAAAGGTTACTATGTACCTTCGACAAAAGGAAAATACTACAAAAAAGGAGAATGACTGCCTTTGCAGATAAACCTTTGGTTTTTGAACCATCATAAATGTCAATGTCACAATTCCCAAATTCTTTTGGAGACTAAATGCATAGCTAACTGAGCATAGGACTGGAGAACATCACGAAGATTGGGATGGGTACAAATAAACTTTGAGCCTTTATCTTTTGTTTCTTTAAACCGTGAACCAGGCCACGTTACAACCTTTAAAAGTCCTAACTGAAGCATGGTTAGTTCGAAAGCATATCGTTACCAAAGGTATCCTGACTCCTTAAGGTCTACTATAACTCTTGAGTTGATATCACTTTCTTAGAAAAAAAAAACTTTGTTTTACTCAAAAAAATGTTTTCAAACTTTCAAGACAGACGTATGCATTTGCATTTCATTATAAAGTACACTTGTCTATATAGATTTAAATGTTAACATCAGGGAGAAGTTGCATGGGGCATGGTTAATGTCTAAAAATCCTACTGACTGACGAAGTAGCTTTTAAAAGCTTGTCAAAAGAAGAAGCATCTCTCACACATGACTGAGATAGCTGAAATGCACACGGGGCATAACTCGTCATTATCCCATTTATATGGGGCAATCAAATCAAGATTCATAAAATCTCTCAAGGACGCTGAACAGCCCATGGGGCAAGTCCAGTACCTGGGGGCACGTTGCAAAGGTCGCTCAGTATCAGATGTTGTCAATATCACTTTCACATCCTTTCCAGGAACCTTTACAGGATATTTCTCAATTTGTCCATATAGTCTTCTTTAAGACATTTTCAAATACTTTTTACCCTTTCTAGGAGCCTTTTTCAGACAGTCTTTTAAAAGACCCACCTTCTTATCCTTTCTATTTTCAAACCCTTTCAGACAGTCTTCTCTAAGATATAGTCATTTCCAAGAACCTTTTCTAGGTAGTCTTCTGTAAGACATCTCTTAACTTTTTCAGTTAGTCTTTTAAGACATATTCAAACTTCTCTTACGCTTCCAAAAAAAAAACACTTGTCAAACTTTATTTAAAGTACAGAGTCTTTTCTAAGACAGTTCACCATTCTTTCTAGAGTAATCTTCTTCAAGATGTTTTCCCTGAGTTTTGTTCAAAACCTCGCGTTCCTAACAACAGTCTTAATCCTCTATAGGAATATTTCCGACCCTTTACACAACACATCCCTTTGAGCTTTGTTTAAAGCTCAGTCTTATTTAAGACAAGTTCACGTTTCTTTCCAAAGACCTTTCCAGGTAATCTCAAAAAAAATCATCATCATCTCATTCTGGGTACCCAGCAAATCACTATCCGTCAGGCGCGACCAAAACGCATGACTCAGCATCTGCTTCATATTCAAATCAACACCTAGCATCAAGGAGACCTCTAAACTGGTCTAATCAAAGACGGTCATTCCTGATAAAGACCCTTAGATGGGGAAACCACGTTCAGAGGGTTTTCCTAGAGCAGGGGCATACAATCCAGAATCCTATTGACTGGGGGGCATATCTTTCAAGAATTCAAACCCTGGGGCAATGCATATCAGGCAAGACATGGTGAAATTCGAGTTCCCTCGAAAGGTCCCTCCTTCAGATTAAGGGGCACGTCTCCCAAAATTTCCAATATTCGGGAAGTCACATTGGCATCATACAAAAAGCATTGTTGCATATTTGATATTCTCACGCCTGTACCATTCACATCCCGCAGTGTGGGATAGGCATACATGCATAATTCTCATTGAGAATCTCATTACATGACACATGCATCATGACATTGCATAAAACTAACGCTACCTTTTCAGGTCACTTCACTTCAAAAAGATGTTATCATCAAATTACCACGCAAACATGATCGTATCAACGATTCAATCTTAACAGATACAATTCCAATACTTCATTCCAAGTCTTTCTTCAAAGGCAATCCAGAAGCAATCAAACAGTTTCTTACCTTTCCAGGTAGTCTTGTCCAAGATAACTATCCTAACCTTCCCAAGCAGTCTTGTTTAAGACATATCCCAAACCTTTCTAGGTAATTCCGTTTAAAACGCTCGCATCCTTTATAGGAATCTTTTTAGATGGTTTTGTTTAAAACGTTTCATATCCTTTATAGGAATCTTTTTAGATATTTTGTTTAAAAACGTTTCATATCCTTTATAGGAATCTTTTTAGATGGTTTTGTTTAAAACATTTCATATCCTCTATAGGAATCTTTTTAGATAGTTTTGTTTAAAATGTTTCATATCCTTTATAGGAATCTTTTTAGATAGTTTTGTTTAAAACGTTTCGCATCCTTTATAGGAATCTTTTTAGATGGTTTTGTTTAAAACGTTTCATATCCTCTATAGGAATCTTTTTAGATATTTTGTTTTAAAACATTTCATATCCTTTATAGGAATCTTTTTAGATAGTTTTGTTTAAGACTCATCATTCCCTTTATAAGAACCTCTTTAGGTAGTTTTTGCAAAACATTTTCAGCCTCTTCAGGTAGTCTTCTTCAGGACAGATTTTCATATCCATTCCAGAAACCTCTTCAGGTAGTCTTATGTAAGACATTACTTCTTCTCTCCTCAAATACAATCAAATGATCAAGGTCAGAAAAGCATTTGCTTTAGACAAGTATCCTGCCAGACAAATGGGTGGCATCTATAAGCTCATCTCCCACAGAGCTATTTCCCAACGCAAGCAAATTTCAGGGCATTTCAGTGTCCAATCAGCTTCTACCTCTTCAGGTTCAAGAAGATTGAACAGGGGCAGCTGTCATACCCCAAAATTTGCCCTCCATGTTCCATTCACAATGATTCAGAATTCAAGATTCAATGCCAAAGCTTTGCTCAAACAATCCCCAAGATCCACAGTCAACTGATTCAAACCTGAAGGTCAACTGCAATCAAAGCAGGATTCAAATTAGGATCATTGGTCAAACATCAAGTATAGAGGAGTATAACCATCATTTGATCAAGAATGATCATGATTCCATTAATAGAAACTCAGAGATGAACAAATACAAAAAGGTTCAAATTAGGGTTTCTTAGGAGAAAGTCAACCCAACTTTGACTGGGCATAACTTTCACATGGAACATCAAAAATTCCTCACTCAAAGCCTATTTTGAAGGAAATTGGATTCTCTACAACTTTGTCTCTCACAAGCCAGGGCTAGAAATGATTCGTTTGAGAGATACAATGCAAAAGATTACAGGTCATTTTCAGGCATCCTCCAAAAGCAGTTTTTTCCCAAAGAGGATATGATCAAGATAAAAGCTCCAAATGAAAAATATATTCCAAAGTGGCTTGTAGAGGACCTCTTGAGGTTTCCAAAAAGTCTTAGAACTCCCTCATAGCTTAAAAATTGAGTGAAATATGATTGATCAAAGTCGGGTGATTTTTGAAGGCAAAATGTGAAAAAAGAAGGTTCAAATTGAGAAACTTTGCAAATGGGCCTATGGTTTTTTGATGCAATCTTGGTCCACAAGTCATTAGCATGCCCAAAATCATTTGCCACGAAATTTAGCATTATATTTGATTTAATATGATTTTTTATTTCATTTTAATGATTTAAATTAAGATAAAAATCAAATATTATAGTAAAGGAGATATTTTGATTGTTTCCAATCAATATTTATGACTAAATGCAATATAATTTCGTGATATATTAATTGGGAAAAGATTGGCACAAGTTGGGACCAAAATAGAAGGTTTTGAATCAAAAATAAAATCAAATTTCCAAGATTGGCAAGATTTGATTCAAGAGGTTTTTGGACTGTTTTGTTTAACCTAATACAGGCTTATAAGTATCTGAGGATAGGCACACGAATAAGGGTTCAGAAATTGGGAGAAAGAGGCACATTCAAGAACACAAAAATCTTCATAAAACTCAAAATCGGTTTGGTAGAATTGGGGCATCTCAAGGAGTTTTAAAGATTGCAAAAGTTTCCCCAAGAGTTTCTGAACGTGTGAGGATCATCACGCTGCAACAACAACCCCAGATCAATCTCCGTTTAGCCAAGGTAAGTTTCTCTGAAACTTGGCTCGAATAGGGTAATTCACGCATTTTCATGTGATTCTGATTGCATATTATATTTTTTTGGTGTGTTGCGAACGTGTATGTGATTTTAATTGAAATTCTGGGCGTGTTTAAGGTGGTTCACCATCGTAGGCCGTTAGGGTTCTTGAGGGTTTGCAATTGGGGCTTTTTGCTAGGCATAAAATTAGACCAAATCGATTACATAGCCGAGTTCGTACGATTCAGACGAGCAAGGGGAGGGTATCGCGAAATATTTATACGTATCCAGGTGGTAATCGCTATTTTTCAGGCATACATGCTACGAAATGATTCGCCGCAGATTCGTAGCAAAACTTCTTAGGAAGTTGCAGGTTCTCTTGGGACGATGATGATGTGTCATCATGGCGTTGGCTGGTTTGAAAGTCCGCGCGCATTTTTATATGGCTTTTACTTGTTTTTTTTATATATGTTGATTGCGTTTTCTTGAACGAATGAATGAAGTAGCAGAGACGGTAAGGGGCGCGTGCGTTTAGGCTTAGGGTCCAGGGTTCGATCCCTGGCCCTTTTCTTGTTTTTTCTTCAATTTGTCCCCTTGATCCCATGCGCACACAACCTTATGGCACACCATGCTCCATCAAGATCTCACCCTCAACCCTCCACCAAGCCAGATCCAGCAGCCCAGATTTAAACCCATACCATGTACTACACAAAGCTGCCACATTGAATCAAAACTCTATTAATTAAAATAATTTTAATTAATTTATATGTTTTAGTTAAATTCTTTTTAAATATTCATTCATATAATAATAATTTATTTTTATAAATAAATTAATATATGATACTAATATTTAAGATGACAATTTATTGTTTGTTCCGATTAAATCGATTAATCGTGATGGTCAATAATAATTTTAATTAAAATTCTATTTAATTAAAATACAATTCAATTATATTTGATTAAATGGTTGCAACTATCTTATTAGTTGTTATGATTAATCTTTTTTTCTAAACTTCAAATTTGTTATTCTTTTTAATCGAATCAATCGATTGCGAGGGGTAACAACGCAAATCAATTTATAATTATTAAAAAATATCCTAATTCGTTATCAGTAATAATCAAATCAATTGATTAAAATTGGTAACGATACAACTTTCAATCTGTTAACTATGGCGATCGAATCTATTGATCGTTGCGGTTAATAGTGCCATATAGAATCAGGGTTGTACGCCCAAACAAATCCCAAAACACTTTTCAAACTTCAATTTCCAAATACGGATTTTTATCCTCATTCAAACTACGATAGGCTATTCAAAAGCCTTCAAACCTTCAAATCAAGCTTCAAACCTTAAGAGCGTACAACCCGTTGCCCAAACTACGTTGACTCTGATTCTCCCTAATGAGATACGTAGGCACTTGGCAACAAGGCGAGTCCCCTTCCTAAAAATCTCAATTTTTCCCCTTCTCATTTCCTTAGCTATTAACCTCTGTAATTTTGCTATAAACCTTTGCCTTAGATTCAAAGCCAATAGGAAAGGGTTGAGGGTGCCTAACACCTTCCCTCGACCTGAATATAGTAACTTACCCTGAATCTCGCATCTGCGTAGGGTTTCCTATTCGCCCTTCAGAATAGGTGGCGACTCTCTAAGTTAAAATTTTAGGCAGGTTGCTACACAAAGCCCTATGAAACATCTCTTCACCCTGGGCTATGGTGAGAGGATAAAATAACGGTGAAAGTTCCTACTTAGGAGTGCGAACAACAGTTGAAACTTCAACAGCTGTCCAATAGTGGCGAACCCCATTGTGCACTAGGTAATCTGGAACCTTGGGCTTAAGCTGTCCTGTGGTAGGTCTTGATTTACCAACCACTGTCTTTGCAACACTCAGACGATCTTCTTCTACTTCAGCAGACTGAGCGGTGTGAGCATACCCATTCCCAAGTGGAGTATGTCGGACTTTCTTTTGAGGAAACTTCCAATCTTCTGAATGGAGAGACTCGTTGTCGGAGACACTTTCGAGATCATCCTCTTCTGTATTTTGGTCTTGCTCTTCTCCCAAGATGGCATTGACTAGATATGTGAACTCTAGATCCGTAGCCTCAGAAGGTGACTTGGGGATATAATCCTCAATGATGATTTCACCAGTCGATGATGATGAATAGCAAGGGTTATATATCTCTTTTGGCTGAGAGAGGTACTCAAAATCACTGTTCCATCCAGTTGGAACAATATCTTCCAAAGAGATTTTTGAACTTTCAGGAGCGGAGTATTTCACCATGTAGTCGAATTTTCCGCTTGGTTCTCCTAATGTATCCCAGGTTTCTTCGGGGATAGGAGGAACTTCTTCTGATGAACCATGACTTCTGGTGGTGAAGCTGTTAGTAACTTCGTCACTGCTTGGTCGAGTCTTACTTTCAGATCCCTTAGTCGGATAACAGCAAGGTGATTCAGACTCTGATAGGGATATGTATCCTGCTTTGTTAAGATAGGATAGCCATTCCTCTTCATCGGTGTTTTCCGTACCGATGCTATTGACTGTTTGTTGAACAGGTTGAAGAAAACCTCCACTGCAGAAAGTTTCTTGAATTGGAAGAACTACCTCAATTCCTGGAATAGTCTTTGATGATGTTGGAAAGAATCCAACTCCCGTTCTGTTCTTGTTGTTGGTAGGAATATTAATATGCCCCCAACCACTGGTAGTGCCATCCTTTACAACTTGGATTGCATCTCTGTAGGAAGAAATAGACGCTGCTCTCTCCTTTCCTTTGTCCAGGGAAAGTGCTTGGAATTTAGTTCCAACAACTTTTTTTGGTTCTATGTCGGAGAATGATGACAGGTTGCTGACGATTAGAGCTCGTTCTCCACATACGGTTACCAATTTGTCATTTCTTATGTACTTCAGTTTCTGATGAAGTGTTGAAGTAATTGCCCCATCCTCATGAATCCATGGGCGACCTAGCAAACAACTGTATTGTGCTGGAATATCCATAACTTGGAAAGTGATTTTGAACGTTTGAGGTCCAATAGTTATGGGAAGATCCACTTCTCCAAAAACTGACTTTCTTGATCCATCAAATGCTTTGACGATGACATGACTTTTTCTTAGAGGGTAATCTTCGAAAGATAATCTTGACAATGTTGATTTCGGCATGACGTTGAGAGAGGATCCATTGTCTATTAGGACTCCTGTGAGTGTATCACCCATGCAGCCAACTGAGATGTGAAGTGGAAGATTGTGGTCTACTCCTTCTTCAGGAAGATCTTCGTCACAGAAACTTAGGTTAGTTCCGACGGAGATGTTGGCAACAATGTTGTTGAATTGTCCCACAGTAACACTTGGTTCTACGAAAGCTTTTTCCAAAACTTTATGTAGAGCTTCCCTATGAGCCTCAGAACTCAATAGTAGGGAAAGAACAGAAATCCTAGATGGAGTATGTAGTAATTGATCTACAATGTTGTATTCACTCCTCTGGATTAACTTCAAGATCTCATCATTTTCTTTCGCTTGAACAACATTGGTCGGATGATTGTCTTGCCTATGTGGTACTTCCTCCGAAGGTTTCTCCATATTTTCTGTTGTTCTGTTGAAGACTCGTCCACTTCTGGTGACGCGACTAACATCAGCAATGTTGACAACAGATGGTAATGGTATCTCCTTACCATTTTCAATGTATGTAGCATTGTACTTGTATGGTATAGCCTTGCTGGACTCATACGGTACAGGACCTGGTAAGTAGATGACTAGTGGAGCAATTGCTGTCTTCCTGTTGTCATACTTGACTTGCATTGGTTCAACTTGATTAATTTGAGGAGATACGGTAAAGACTTCATCATCTTCTCTGTTGGCAAGAACAGTAATGGTATTGTCATCCATCAGCTTTTGAATGTCGTTGCGAACACGCAAACATCCTTGTGAATTTCTTCGACAAATTCTGCACCTACTGTAAGCGTGGAAATCTGTTCCAAAGTAGGCAAGTCCATTTAAAGTTTTATGGAACCTGAATACCGATCCTTCAAGATCTTCAACTTTGTAGATTTTGTATTCTCCTGGACATCCTTGAACCATGTTGATGTCATGCTCAGTTTTGACTCGAATGTGTTGAATCCATCCTAAGTCCATTTGTTCTTGTAATGCAGCTTGAACTACGACACATCCTTGATTATTCTTTGGACAAATTTCACATAAGAAGTAGTTGTGAGGTGGTACATGGCCGTACCCAGCTTGTTTAGCGTGCATCTTGACAAGATTTTCCCCTATCTGACGAATGTCGTTGATTTGAATGACGTTAGGGTGTTGATCTATCCAATTCACTGAAGCTTCTTTATGCTGCGGCAAAGGATTTGCTTGGACGTTTGGACTAGTATCTTTGAAGGATAGTGTCATACCCCAAAATTTGCCCATACTATTTCTCTTGTACGAGTTCAAATCAATACACAAAAGTCCAAGAACACTTGAGAATGGGGAAAATTGAGAAAAATACAAAGTTGCACAAGTTGAGTATTTTTGAAAAGGCGCACGAAGAAAATATTTGTCAAAATCAAAAATCTTCCAAATAGACTTAGGTTTTTATGATCCAAATTTGTTCCTGATATTATCCAGGACCTCTAAATCCAACTACACCTCTTTATCCTTTTTATTTCATTTATTCTTGATTTAATCCATTTAAATCAAATTTAATTAAGATAAAATATGAGAAAGAGGTATGAGGCATGTGGGCTTGAGATTTAAAAGCCAAACAAGTCCAAGATAGTGAAAAATAAAAACGCACAAGGTGATTGGCAAAGAGATTGGCCAAATTTGGAAACTTTCCATTTGACTTTCCAATCAAATATATTCACGATAAATGCCATATTTCTCCTGAATTTGTTTGACCTAATTAGCATCCCTATAAGTAGTTGTAGGATTCAGAAACAAAGGATTTTTTTGGTTTTTCGGGAGAAGAAGAGGTTTTGTTGGCCGCTGAGAACCACCGCTTCACGTTTGCAAAAATCACGGTTTCAAGTGAGGACACACACCAAGATCGAGATGAATTCAGAACTTGTGGTGAAGCGAAAACGGTTTATTGATGCCCTCTGAAGCGTTTCTGATTGTTACCATCAACCAAAACACTACAAAACGCCATTGATGATTCACGGCTCGAGCTCTTGATGTCAAAGTCGATTTCACCCGTTTACGCATCATAAATAAGATCTGAACGCATATTTGTGATCGTGATAATGTTTACAAGGTTTCTGGATTGTTTAATTTGAATTTAATTGCAGGTACCAAGATGTGCCATTGTTGGGGTTCAAGTTCATGATTTTGGGGAAACCTAGTTATAGCTATTTTCGGATCAAATTGACGGTTTCATTGGATTCGGGAGACCCGATTTAGTGGAATAGGGTCCTTCTGGTTTCGATTTTGATCGTATTTCGCAGGCCTTGAATTACCTTCCCGTCGGAGAAGAAAGATTGGCCGTATGCAGCGGCGGCCATGGGCGAAGGAGGATTGCTTTAATATTTCGTCGTGGAGAGTGATATAAACTCAAGTTGCATGGGGTAGTGGTAACGCGTTGTGCTTTGATCCGCAGGGGCAAGGGTTCGATCCCTGCCTCCTGCATTTGTTCTGCTTATTTTCATGGTTTTTCTTGTTTCCAGATCCCATGTTGCAGCTCCATGCGTGACCATCATGTAGCCTCAGCGCACCACCATCAGATCTATCTCAATCCAGATCCAACGCGCCAGGATATAAAGGAGCACCATACACCATCAAGCTTGCACCACACGAGATCACAGCTAATATTTTCCAAATTATTTTATCTTTAATCATATAATTTATTTTGTTTAGTTATTTATATATTGTTTTTTTCAAAAGCCTTTTAAATATCTTTTTTTTAACAAAAATTGTTCTTAATTTTCTTGTTTCTCACAAAAACATAAAAAATATAATAAAAAAATCATTTAATTTAAGGGTTAATACCTATTTTGCCCCCTGCCATATAGGGCGCATTTGAAAAACCCCCTGCAAAAAAAAAAGTTGCAAGAATTCCCCTAACATTTGAAGATTCTCTCGTTTTAAACCTTGTAAAATTTTTGTTTTTAAAACCAACCTTGCCATTTGAAGATTCACTCATTTTAAACCTTATAATCTTGTAGATTATGTCATTTTAAACCCTCTGGAATATGACAGGAAAGGTTGATTTTACTAAAAATAATAATTTGCAGGGTTCAAAATGATAAAGTCTTTCAAGTGGCAAGGTTTATTTTCAAAAGAAAATTTTTACAGGGTTTAAAACGAGAGATTCTTCAATTGTTAGGGGAATTCTTGCAACTTTTATTTTTGCAGGGGGGTTTTTCAAATGCGCCCTATATGACAGGGGGCAAAATAGGTATTAACCCTTAATTTAATTATTAAATAATTTTTATTTGATGTATATTTAAATTAATTTAATTGTTTAATCATTTAATTATTTATAAACGCTTTTATTAATTGATTAAAATATATATTAGGGTTAGAATGTTTAATTGAAACTCTATTTTCACCGATTTAATTAATTAGGTAGAATACCAATAATTAATTAAATTGATCTTATTTATTCTATTAACCATAGTTAATTCGTGCCGTGATCAGGGTTTACGAAGATCATTCCATACACTGAAAATGTTTTTTCTTTTTCTGTGCCTTTTCAGGGTTACTCTTCAAATACACTCCGATTGCGCGTCTGATCAAGACCCAAAGCTAAGTACCTTACTTATTTTTAAAAGTCTATTTTGTTTCCTTTTAAAATTAGGGTTTGTCTTGCCTTCATTTTTGCTACCTTTGCCATTTTTCAGGGTTACCTCCGAGGCTCTCCTCCGACTACCAACCATATCAGATCAAATAACAAAGCTAAGTGCCTTTTTATCTATTCGTTTTAGGGTTAATTTCGTTTGCCTCCGAACCGATAATGCACTCATCCCTTCTTTTGTTTATTCTTTCTTTTCCAATCTTCAGGGTTTGTCAATTGCCAAAGCTACGAGTATCGGTAACCCTAAACCCTAAACTCTAATATTTTCTGTTTTAATTTTTAATTATATCCCGCTGGTTTCAATTCCCCTCTCCTCCGCTGGTTGCAATTTCCCTTCCCCATATTGCTTTAATTATGCTGTTTATATTACTGTGTGGTTAGTAATCTTAGGGAGTGCAAGTCTTGAACTGAATTAGAATGACTTAATTACAAGATAATTTTCTGAATATAATCACATGATTGTTGCACCCACGCACACTTTTGGGGTAACCTCTTTGCTGCTTGTTGCCTATTGCCTTGTTGCCTGTTGCCTTATGTTTTTTGCAGAATAGCCATGTCCCTCGAATACGAGGATACCTCAGCCATGCTGCCTCGATAAATAAAGGTCATACGACCCTAATGATGCTGCCTTCGATACACTAATGTGACCTCGACCCTCGGAAGTTGCCTACGAAAAAGGCTGAGGTATCCTCTGGTTGCCTATGAAAAAGGCTGTTCTGATCCTTCCCTTTAGACTACCTGCCTTCTCTATGGCATGGGTCAGTCTTAAGGCGAATGATAACTCGATGACCCGTTTACATCCAAACGAAAGGCTTCCTGCCCTCTCATGGCATGGATAGACCCTTTCATCCTGAAAGGCTAAAAGAAACCTACCATCTAAGTTTAAGGTAATTGCCCCTAATTGCTTTGCCTTGCTCTAAAATTTTTTCTATATTCTTTCTCAAAATTCTTCAAAAATGGCTACGCTCATTTACGAGCTAAAGTCCACTTTTCTTCTTCTTCTACATTTCTGAAAACAAAGAGCAAAGCAATTAAGAGCCCATGGAAAACCATGGATGCAAAGGGTTCCTTACACATTCCCTTTGCATAAACTATCCCCCGAACTCAGTTTTCTTTAAAAAGGTTTTTTTCTGTTTCTTTTAGCCTTTCTAACTTGTTTGGATAAAATAAAAGTCGGTGGCGACTCTTGCTTAACCGTACATTTTTCGATTATAAAAAGTCAGTTCACCGTATTACAGATAGCATTCCGCTCTTCACTAATCGTTGGACGTCAATCTTGAAAGAGAAACAGTTCTCAATATTGTGACCTGGTGCCCCCTGATGATAGGGACAAGATTGGTCAGCCTTATACCATGGTGAGGAACTGTTTGTAGGATTTGGAGGACTTCTTGTCTGAATGAGTCCTTTTGCCAGTAATGTTGGAAATAATTCCGCATACGGCATTGGTACGGGGTCAAAGGCAGGATACCCTTGAGCCCGATTGTTGTAATTTGGAGGTCGAACCTGCTGCTGAGGTTGCTGCGACCTTTGTTGAATTTGTTGTTGCGAGACCTGAGGTTGATAAGTTGGCGCTGAGTTAACAACCGGAGTTATTGTAGCAACCTGAGGTGAAAATCTCTTCTTCGTTTTGTGCAAGACATTGCTGACATCTTGATCCTTTTTCTTCTGGAAAGAACTTCCATACTTCCTTGGACCAATAGAAGATTCTGGTTCTTTGTTCAAGCGTCCTTCCCGAACTGCTTCTTCTAAACGTACACCCATGTTTACCATCTCAGTAAAGTCACTTGGTGCACTTGCAACCATTCGTCCGTAGTAAAATGGAATCAAAGTTTTGAGATAGATTTTTGTCATTTCTTTCTCTTCAAGTGGTGGACAGATTTGTGCAGCAACTTCACGCCATCTTTGAGCGTATTCCTTGAAGCTTTCCCTATCCTTTTGAGTCATGGCCCGGAGTTGATCTCTGTCGG
Source organism: Vicia villosa (assembly GCF_029867415.1). Lineage (NCBI taxonomy): Eukaryota > Viridiplantae > Streptophyta > Magnoliopsida > Fabales > Fabaceae > Vicia > Vicia villosa. The sequence continues at coordinate 107,888,644 of NC_081180.1, read as the reverse complement.
GAGCCATATCCAGATTGTACTTATACTGTTTGACGAAGGCCTCTCCGAGGTCTCGAAAAGTACGAATCTCTGAACTGTCCAAGTTCATGTACCATTTGAGTGCAGCACCTGTCAGGCTGTCTTGAAAATAATGAATGAGTAATTGTTGATTATCAGTCTGAGTTGACATTCTTCGAGCGTACATTACGAGGTGACTTTGTGGGCATGAATTCCCTTTGTACTTCTCGAAATCTGGTACTTTGAATTTGTGAGGAATCTTAACATTTGGAACCAGACAGAGGTCTGCAGCATTCTTCCCAAATAGATCTTGTCCTCGAAGAGTCTTGAGTTCCTTCTGCATTTGCAGAAATTGTTCCTGGAACTCGTCCAATCTTTCATACACGCCAACATCCTCACTTGGAGCGTGATGATATACTTGTCTGCCCTGTGGAGGAAAAGTATGCATAATGGGCTGTGGAGAAACCATGACAACAGATCTTGGAATCTCAGCATTCTGTTGTGTGAAACCCATTGCCGTTGCTCTTTGAACTTCAATTTCCATAGGTTTGTAACCCTCCGGTGGTTGCATATCCATTGTATCTCTTGGAACTTCAAAAACTGGGGGTATGTACCCTTCTGGAATAAAGTTATACGGCATGCCCCAAGGTCGGTTGGGTGGCATGACATATTGAGGAATAGGAGTAGAAACAATCTCAGAAACCACAGTCCTTTGTGGTTCTTCTGGCGTTGGTCGATTCTGTGCAACCACCAGGGCTTCTACCATGTTATTGAGTCTTTCAACAGCATCTTTGAGAGTATTAACCTCTTCTCTGAGTTCTACATTCTCCTACTCAAAGTCTTCCATTCTTTTCTTGCGACTTGAACGAGTGTTGTATGGATGAGACAGCTTGAAAGTCTTGGTTCACCTCCTTCTCCTCCTCTCTTTCTGGAGAAAGGAAAGTGACTATTAGATCCGCGACAATTCTCATGTCAGTGCGTGCGACTAAAGCGATGCATGATATGTAATTAAGTTATTATTTTTCAAGGAAACACCATAATTACGTTATGAAACATCAAACTTTTATTAATTAAGCGAAAACGCCGTTTTTTACACACTTTGAAAAGGGAAATACAAAGAAACTGAGAGAAAGGACTCTAAAACTTTGATGAAGAGCCGACTTCAGGTTCTAACATTTTCTTCTGTTTCTTGAGCTGAGCGTTCTCCGACGTGAGCTGATTGATGATCCAGGAAGCAGGAGGGATATGATGAGAAAGTGACGTTTGTGTCACTTGTCGATCGAGTACTTCAAGTAACTCATCCTTCCTTCTTAGGATGTTTTGAATCTCAACATTTTCCGTGTTGACGATTCGATACTTGTTCCTCCAAGCATTCCTTTCTTGGCATACCTTGTTTAATGCCGCTTGTAATTTTTCAACATCGGTGGAGAAAAGGTATATTGGTTCCCTTAGGGGAATGGGTTCTTGATTCTGATATGGCATCCTGAGCTTGAATGCTCTGACGCGTACCCATTGAAGGTAAGGATCCAAGGAGATGCAAAGATGTTTTCCTAACAATCTTCTCCCTTTGCTGTGAACAAAACGCCAGGCTTGGACAATTTCCTTCTTCAGCATGTTGCCATGATCGTCGATGTTCTTGAAGAACAGACCCTCCAATTGGATGTTACTTGGAATGTTTTTCATAGGATAGCCGTATTGACGACGGGCTAAAGCTGGATTGTAACTGATTCCTCCCTTAGTTCCAATAAGGGGTATGTTGGGAAAACTTCCGCAACTGAAGATGATCTTGGTTTCGTCGTTGTCAGGACTACACCACTCAATGTCCGTATGAGTGAGGGACATGATTTTCTGTGACCAGTAAAGGCCATCCCTCATGTTCCAGAAAGTGCTAGACTTTGGCAGGTACAAGACGAACCATTCGTATAACAACGGTACGCAGCATGTGATTAATCCTCCTCGCTGCAGGTTTCTTGAATGCACAGAGTGATAAGCATCCGCAAGCAAGGTTGGAACTGGATTTCCAATCAAGAAGATCTTAATTGCGTTGATGTCGACGAAATCGTTAATGTTAGGGAACAAAAACAATCCGTAGATAAGCAAAGCCAAGATTTCCTCAAAAGCGCTCATATCTTGGATGCTGACGAAGTACCGAGCTTGATCAAACAGGAATTTGGAGGGCAATCCTTGAATTCCTCCTCTACTCACCATATGAGTTCTGATGTCGACTACGTTCAAAGGAGTAGTTGCAGCAATGATAATGTCGTCAGGATTCTTTTCCAAACCAGAGTACGGATCTTGCGCGTACAGGGGTATTCCAATCAGACGAGAGTACTCCTCCAACGTAGGCATGAGCTGATAATCTGGAAAGGTGAAGCAGTGATACGTTGGATCGTAAAATTGTACCAAGGTGGGAAGGATCCCATCCACAATGTTGGTATTGAGAAAAGGCAGAAGTTTTCCATACTTCTCCTTGAAAGCCTGGGGGTTGACCACCAGTTTTCCGAGCTTTCCCAGTTCCTCGACCTGGGGAATCTTGAAGGTGTATTTCCTAGCTCTCTTTCTCCCATAATCCATGGTATAGATCCTTAAGTCCTTTCTCCGTTTCTCTCTTTCTATGAAGTTCAAGACGTTCGTTATTTAGTTTCCTTGAAAAACGACTCGAAAAAGACTCTTTTTGGTTTTAATTATTATGATGAATAATGCATGAATGCATGAATGCACACACAAGAGTTTTAAACAAACATGGCGTTGAAGGGTATAGTGGTCATGAAGTCAAAACGCAAACCTCGCCCCAATGGTAATCTAAGGATAAGGATTTTTGTACCTGTAGAACGGGTTCTAGGGGTCTCAGAGTTTTTGCCCAACCTTAAAGATACGTTGACTGGTATCTATAAAAGAGTTTTCTCTGAGTGTAGTATCTGCGTGACAATTACTTTCGTAATCACCGCTCTACGTCCTAAAAAAGGCTTTAAGTGGGGTTAATGTGTTTCTAGGTCCTCCTGGTACAAATCAGTCTCGGAATGCAGTGGCGCAGTTAATCACAACCAGCCAGGCAAATCCCAAGAGTAGAATTGTGAACCAAGATTAGAGGGCCTTCACCGGGAAGACATCCTCCATCCTATCTTATGTTGCACTCAAATCTGGGTATAGGATTTCTCACCACAAGGGGGAATCAAGCTCTTTCCCGATACAGATTAAACAAAATAAGCAAATATAAATGCAGCAAACACATGAAATGACACAGAGGTTAGGCAGAACCTCTCTTGTTTGAGGGGGAATTTGGCATCCCTAATTCCTCATTGGGGCTGGACCAGCAACAGGTCAACCATTGGTTTGGATGAAAAACCAAGGTTTTTAACACTTATATCCCCAGCAGAGTCGCCATTTTTCTGTGGTTGTCGTTTTTTTTACCTCCCCGTTTCACTTGGGAGGACGGCACGCTAGACCCTTCACGCGAAATTTGGAAGGAGAATGCGCCCGGGATGGGATGAATTTTGTTTCAGTTCTTCCTACGATATCACACGAACTTTCTTATTTGTCCTACGAGTAGGAAAGGGGAAAAAAGATCTCAACTAAACCCTAGGAGTTTGCTAAGTGTGGGGATTCACCTAGACTAGAAATTCTGGAGTCCGGGGGGTCGGTTATACATAGGGAAGTGTTTAAACACCCTACATATTTGTAGTATGTAACACCCCACTTTCCCAACTTATAGATTTATAATAAAAGTACACAGTTTATATCAGAGTATACCAGTAGGATGTCACATCTTCCAAAAACTCATAACATTTAAGTTCATTTTATTACTCCATTTATTCCTAAAAGAATATCTTACACAGCGGAAATATCAATTATTCAGTTTCATAGCACTACGGCTTAAAATAACAATATCCTCCACAAAAGTTCGTGGTCCAACAAAATATAAAGGTAAGATACGTAACAAATCAAACAAAGTAAAACATAACAAATTCCCAATCCCGTGTTACGTATCAGAGCGACTCCTAAGACTCGATCAAGCAACACTCAACATCCAAGCACTACTCAGGTACCTGAATATCTGTACTCCCGAAGAAGCATAGACACAACAACAGAAAGGGGTGAGAATTACATTCAATAAATACACGGTGAATTATCACATGCTAAGGAGTAGTATCTACACATATATACAATTATAGATCACACATCAATTCTCACACACAACATCATCAACAACACCATTCACAACATCAACAATACTATTCACAAAATCGACATTCAAATATATGAAATGTGATGCAACCAACGACATCTATATGCATGTGGTACCAATGGAGCATAAGCCCCCATCATAATGCCAGTTAAAAGGGCAACAACAAGGCATAAGCCTTCAGCATCAGAGCATAAGCCCTCAACAACAAGGCGTAAGCCTTCAGCAACAGAGCATAAGCCCTCATCAATGTATGTATGCAACATGGACGCACAATCAACAACAATCGTACCATACAAGGCATAAGCCTTCAACAACATCGACATTGGTCATACGACCTACAACTCAAAATGTCCACATATCAGGACGAATCAACTCAAAACAATCAACTCTGGCCATCGGCCTACAACTCATATCAACAAATCAACGACATCAAAAATCAACAACATATCACAACAATACCATTAGCCAACAACAACATAATTCGCTTACCGAAACATTATTTAACGGCTTACTAGTTCATCATTATAACATATATGCACAGTACATCATTCATCAAGCAATAAAATCATGACTTAAAATTAATTTAAATTTACATCTCATTTCATCATTTACACATAGGTTATCTCCTAAGGTTCATCATGCTCGAAACGACACTAAAAACGGAGTTACGGATCAAAAGTTACGCATCATTGAACTTTCGAAGAAAATCACAAAACAGAATTTTTACACACAGAAGCCATACGCGTATGGCACCTCCCATACGCGTATCACCCAAACCCATACGCGTATCAGTCATCCCATACGCGAATCAACAGAACTAAATTTACACTGAAAATTCCCATACGCGTATCAACAGACCCATACGCGTATGGCCTCATCCCATACGCGTATCAACAGACCCATACGCGTATGGCCTCATCCCATACGCGTATGCCAGAATTCCATACGCAAAACGCCAGTATTTCTCCAAAAATATGCAATTTCGCACCAGTACGTTTTCCACTCGTTTTCACTCATAACAGGCTATGATTTCAAGTCTAAAACAACACTTTTTCACCTATTATCTCATACCTTTCATCTAGATTCATTAACCTATTCTTCTACATTCATTTAACATGATAACAACTCACTTTCTCCTCATCAATTAAACCTATATTTTCAGATTTGGGTTTTTAAGAGAAGAACACAACAACACATCAACTGACACAATACTCATATCACATTCATCAATCAAATCAGAATTTCACACAGATTCAATCAGAGATGACATCAATCACACACAAAATCAATTAACATTCATTAATCAAACATCAAACCAAGAAAAGATTATACACAAATCAATTCCAATTCATTCCTATAGAGGGGAAGGAACCCTCACTACCCTTTCATGTTTTAATCACCATTTAAAGAACCCATTCCCCCCTTACCTTAGGTTTGAGCTTTGATCCTTCAACAATGGTGGAAGTCTTCCTTCTCTATTGCCCTAGCCTCTTTCTCTGTTTCTACGTTCTTCACAATTTAGCCCCCCAAAACTAATCTTCCTTCTAATTCTATTTTATTAATAATACTTATTTCTAATATTACTAATGGGCTCACTACACACACCCTCCCAACTACTAACCACATACATGGCCCATTAATTAATTAACACTATTATTATAATAACTAATCCTTAAATTAATTAATAATACCAACTGACAACAACATACCCACTTATGATAACTTATACTAAAATTATGCTAAATAATGCACAAACACACCACAAAATAATTAAGAATAAAATATATCTAATACTATTTTTAACATCTATTCTCCGGTTAACTGACTAATTAATCCAACTTAAACTCAAAACTGCAAACGACGAATCAATCCAATACGCCTCTTAAAATAACACTGATAAATCCCAACTTCGACCATTCCAATAAAATAATCCCTTAACTAATTTAATTAAATAGATAATTAAATTCGGGGCGTTACAATTCTCCCCCACTTAGAATATTTTCGTCCTCGAAAATTTATCCGATTCAACTACTCCAGCTACTTATTCCATCCAACTAATCAACTCTCATTTCCGAAAGGCAAACCCACGTATGATACAACAATTCATAACATCAACGGCGAAAACAACACGAATGTTACTCAAGTAACACACTTTACCATTTAGCATCACAACACAAAGAGTAACTAACTTATGAACTCTCCAGTTTAAGATCTAGAACACAACAACATAAGGACACAAACTTAAACACGACATCAACTCGACCAACCTACCAACCATTGTGGTTACTCACATATGAATAACTGCACTGCATCATGCATTCGCTGCACACGCTGATTACTTGTAAAGTATCAACTCTACCAGGTTTACCCCAACTTCAATCACCAAAATCGACATAATAAAGATTCTCGAATTAACTCTCCGAACGTTCCGTTCCAACAGGTATTCTACGCTCTCGTAGTTACCGAATACTTCAAACTTAGATTCGTAAGACAACATTTCGGAACATTCAACATAATTACAACGACGACTACTTCTAAATCTTAGATGAGATATTCATATAGTCCCACGAATTCCCAATTGTCATAAAACATAACTACAACTTTACCATCTCTTAATAACACATTCTCCAAAGTCGTCTTAAACACAAAACAACATTACAACCACATATGGTACATGGGTCAAACTAATTCTAACTAGATAACTCATCTTCTTCACTTCCAACTAATTCAACATACCGAACCATCGATTCCTACTTATATTGACATAGTGCTCCATAAACGCTTGTTCGAATCAACACGACCGAGTAACTCATCGTTTTCCAACCAAAATCACACTTTAATTAAACCAACTTATAATTTTACTACTTTTAATAATCACAACTCAACTTTCAATTATTCTACGCTCACTTCTTCTGACCCCCATACTTGCTAAACATTCTATACCACTACCAACAACATTACAGCTAATAGTATAAGCATCGTCAGTTATCTATAAAGGAGTACTACTAACGAAATCTTACCTTCAATGCGTTCGTCTTCGTTATCCATCTGGCCCTCAACTAAAGGGGACACTTTGCCACTAGCTTGCGTCTTCTTGGGTCTCTGACACTGACCACTAATGTGCCCTTCATCGCCACAATTAAAACAAACCATCTCTTTATGTCTGCAATCCGACATTACGTGTCCGGTCTTACCATAACGGAAACACCTCTTAAGCTTAGCATTACACACATTGCTCTTATGACCAGCTTGTCCACATTTGAAACACACAACTTTAGCAGGAGTGTCTCCCCCACTTGTTTTCTTGCCAGAACCAAATTTCGGATCCTTCCTACCATCATAAGGTTTCCCACGGTATCGTCCTTCTTCTCGTTTCAACTCTAGAAATCTCACTCCTTTCTTTCCACGCACATCTTCTGGAAAATAGTTCTCCAAGAATACCCTACGGAGAAGTGCCCAAGTAATTTCAGTGCCTTCTTCATCAAACCTCTGCCTGGTATTACCCCACCAATCCTCAGCTCCTTTCATTAACATGCGAGTACCGAACCGAACCTTCTGTACATCAGTACAATTCATAACTTGAAAGATCCCCTCCATTTCTTTCATCCAAGCTCGTGCCTTATCCGGTCCATATCCTCCTTCAAAAATTGGCGGATTAATCTTTCGGAAGTCTCCAAAAGCACGTAACTCATCCCCTCCTCTGATACCAGCATTCACGTGCGGCGCTTGTCCAATCGCACCCGCCACCCTCGTCAGTGCCTCAACATTAACGTCCTTACTCTTTCCGGCAACCATTGTCCTAAGACATCCAACAACCGACAAGAAAATAGTATTGATCGTGTCAGATACACAAACCCAATACATACGGGATAGAAAACACAAATAACAATTAGAAATCAATTATCAATACTCGATTGCTAAACAAAAGACTGACTCTACTACTTGGCCGGACGGACCGACCTGCTCTGATACCAATTGTAACACCCCACTTTCCCAACTTATAGATTTATAATAAAAGTACACAGTTTATATCAGAGTATACCAGTAGGATGTCACATCTTCCAAAAACTCATAACATTTAAGTTCATTTTATTACTCCATTTATTCCTAAAAGAATATCTTACACAGCGGAAATACCAATTATTCAGTTTCATAGCACTACGGCTTAAAATAACAATATCCTCCACAAAAATTCGTGGTCCAACAAAATATAAAGGTAAGATACGTAACAAATCAAACAAAGTAAAACATAACAAATTCCCAATCCCGTGTTACGTATCAGAGCGACTCCTAAGACTCGATCAAGCAACACTCAACATCCAAGCACTACTCAGGTACCTGAATATCTGTACTCCCGAAGAAGCACAGACACAACAACAGAAAGGGGTGAGAATTACATTCAATAAATACACGGTGAATTATCACATGCTAAGGAGTAGTATCTACACATATATACAATTATAGATCACACATCAATTCTCACACACAACATCATCAACAACACCATTCACAACATCAACAATACTATTCACAAAATCGACATTCAAATATATGAAATGTGATGCAACCAACGACATCTATATGCATGTGGTACCAATGGAGCATAAGCCCCCATCATAATGCCAGTTAAAAGGGCAACAACAAGGCATAAGCCTTCAGCATCAGAGCATAAGCCCTCAACAACAAGGCGTAAGCCTTCAGCAACAGAGCATAAGCCCTCATCAATGTATGTATGCAACATGGACGCACAATCAACAACAATCGTACCATACAAGGCATAAGCCTTCAACAACATCGACATTGGTTATACGACCTACAACTCAAAATGTCCACATATCAGGACGAATCAACTCAAAACAATCAACTCTGGCCATCGGCCTACAACTCATATCAACAAATCAACGACATCAAAAATCAACAACATATCACAACAATACCATTAGCCAACAACAACATAATTCGCTTACCGAAACATTATTTAACGGCTTACTAGTTCATCATTATAACATATATGCACAGTACATCATTCATCAAGCAATAAAATCATGACTTAAAATTAATTTAAATTTACATCTCATTTCATCATTTACACATAGGTTATCTCCTAAGGTTCATCATGCTCGAAACGGCACTAAAAACGGAGTTACGGATCAATTACGCATCATTGAACTTTCGAAGAAAATCACAAAACAAAATTTTTACACACGGAAGCCATACGCGTATGGCACCTCCCATACGCGTATCACCCAAACCCATACGCGTATCAGTCATCCCATACGCGAATCAACAGAACTAAATTTACACTGAAAATTCCCATACGCGTATCAACAGACCCATACGCGTATGGCCTCATCCCATACGCGTATCAACAGACCCATACGCGTATGGCCTCATCCCATACGCGTATGCCAGAATTCCATACGCAAAACGCCAGTATTTCTCCAAAAATATGCAATTTCGCACCAGTACGTTTTCCACTCGTTTTCACTCATAACAGGCTATGATTTTAAGTCTAAAACAACACTTTTTCACCTATTATCTCATACCTTTCATCTAGATTCATTAACCTATTCTTCTACATTCATTTTACATGATAACAACTCACTTTCTCCTCATCAATTAAACCTATATTTTCAGATTTGGGTTTTTAAGAGAAGAACACAACAACACATCAACTGACACAATACTCATATCACATTCATCAATCAAATCAGAATTTCACACAGATTCAATCAGAGATGACATCAATCACACACAAAATCAATTAACATTCATTAATCAAACATCAAACCAAGAAAAGATTATACACAAATCAATTCCAATTCATTCCTATAGAGGGGAAGGAACCCTCACTACCCTTTCATGTTTTAATCACCATTTAAAGAACCCATTCTCCCCCCTTACCTTAGGTTTGAGCTTTGATCCTTCAACAATGGTGGAAGTCTTCCTTCTCTATTGCCCTAGCCTCTTTCTCTGTTTCTACATTATTCACAATTTAGCCCCCTGTCATACCCTAATTTTTGACCCCCCTGAGATGACATATCTTCAGGATTTTCATCAAGTCAAAGCAAGTACCCAGAGCAGTCTGACATTCAATCGAGGGTGTTCAGAAACAAGAAAACTCAGGCAAAGGATCAATCAATAGGAGGATTAGTCTCTAACACAATCATGAGACTCAAGAGCTTCATTATTTCACCTATGATTGATTAGACACCCAGTCATCTGAGTACAGGTTTACTCAGGTCACCAGACTAGGGTTCTTTTTAGCCTATCAAGGACTAAAATCAGGGATCACCTTTGGGAAACCCTAAAAAGCCCTAGGGGACCATTCAAAGACATCAATCATCTTCAAATAACTCATATGACAAGATCCACTGGACATTACACCTCAATTCAAAGTCTACAGTCATCATTGTCCTCTGGTCGACAATTAGGGTTTTTGACCTAATTCCCCAAGATAGTTGACTTTCAATCAGGGCATGGATCTAAAACTCAAGACATGATCCAAGAGTCTCTATTACCTCAATATAATCCCTTTACATCATTCATTTGAGGAGAAGATCTTGTTTCTACACAAAAGTCCAAAATCTCACCTTATTTGGAAAAAGTCAACTGTATGGGATCACCATTGACTTTTGAGATTTTTGGTCAAACCATGACTTTCAAAGATCAATATCATCAATATATGGATATTAAAGTCATTTGGCCAAAGAAAATCAAAGAGATTCACCAAGGAGCAAAAAGTCGGGAATTAGGGTTTTTTTAAGGCATGGTGAGAACTCAAAATTTCACCTACACAACTCAAAAAACTTCCAACATGAAAGTTGTAGATCTTACAAAATAAAACAACATCTTACAAAGGAACTTTTTTCAAAAGATCAATCATTTAAGAGTTTTGGAAATTTTGGAGTTTTAGGTCATAAACACTTAGAAATTTTTCTAAGTGTTTTAACCTAGTTTTCTTCCAACTTTGGCCTCATTTTTCACAAATTTGCCAAAGGATTCTGAAGAAACTCCAAACTAATGATTTGAAGTAGATGTTTAGGGCTTTCCAAATTGTGTTCAACCTTCTCCAAATTCATTTTGAGCTAAGAGTTATGCTTGTTCAAAGTTGGCCTCATGAAGTGAAATTATAGGTCATGCATCATTTTGGAACTTTGAAATTTTGTGCACATGACCTCAAATATGGATGCTACACGACCCATAACACATCTGAAAACATGCCATGCATTCATTTTTACCATGCCATGATAATTGAAGAAGATTCTAAAAACAAGAACATGTGATTATGTAATGATTACATTTGTGAATTTATGGCAAATTGGTGATTCATCAAAGGAATCTTCTCCCAACCAATTGGAGCTCATTTCTGCAGTAAATTTGTCCCCTAAGATCAAGCAAAACCGATGGCTAGGAAGTGGTATCAAAGAGCTCATCATTGCACTTGGGATATTCTTTGAATTTCTTCATGGCTAAGAAACCAAAGTGACTTCATTAAGCAAGCTTACTATCTCCAATTGCTCAGCATCATTTGCCTATAAATAGAGGCCTCTTTCTCATTCAAAAAACACACCAAAGCAACATAATTCTTGCTTTCTCTTTTCTTTCTTCATGCTTAGTTTTTTCAAAGGTCCTTTGGCAAGAAGACTCGGATTCTTCAAACCAAAGCTCTCTCTTTGAAAATAAGTATTCAAACACATTGAGGGAGGCATTTGGGGGTGATCCAAACCTCTGGAATACTTCTGGGCGTGGAGAATCATCATCTTCACCTCTCATTTGGAGCACTTACAGTTGGAGGACCACAGAACAATTCAGGAGGTTCCAAGCAAGTTTAGGCATCCAGGCACGTTCCTCAGATCATAGTGAAGCTGTTCAGATGGCTGCAGCTCATCTGTAACTCCAGATTCATCATCCTCCATGTTCACTTGAAGCTCAAATCGAAGGAGTCGAGTAGAGCAATTCAGAAGGTTTGAGGACACAACAAGCATCCAGTTAGCATCACTGAGTCCTAAGGAAGCTTTTGGGATCATTCATACAAGCCCAGTTGCTCTCTATCATCCTCACGACCTCCATTTTCAGAGGTAAGTTTCTGAACTCCACCTCTTTAATTTAAGCACTCTTTGTGATAAAGCTCGATTCTATCTTGTTCAGCATCATCAGAGGATTGAAAACCCTCTATCATCATCCATTTATTCATCTTGTGCATCATTTAATTTTAAATTTAGGGTTTATGTGTTCTTCGTGTTCATACTGAAATTCTTTAAGTACACTTAGAATAAATAAATTCTGAGATCATGATCATGTTCCTCGTTTGAAAACGAGCAAGTTTGATGTTTGAATCATTTAAAATGGTTGAGAGATAAGAGAGTTCAGAAATCCAAGATGGAGGAGTTAGAGGTTGAAGATGACAATGGTGGTGGCGCCTTTTTTTTGAATTCTTAGGTTTAAGTTTAAAATAAATTTAGTGGTAGTTGTGTTATTTACGAATTCATCGTAATGGCTCAATGGTTACAGCGCGCGCCCTTAGTCTCCTCATGCCTCAAGTCTGGGGTTCGAATCCCCCTCGCCCCAGACTTTTTGATTCTTTTATTTTTCAATGATTTACCACTTGTTTTAAAACATAACCAAATGGGTGTGTATCATTATCACTAAGCGCGCGTTGGCTCAGTGGTGTTGTTTTGGGCTGGTAACATAAAGGGCGTGGGTTCAAACCTGGTTGGTGACAAAACCCTATTTTTTACCACTTTTTCCCATTTGATTTCTTCACAACTTCAACTAATTATTTAACCTATCAAATTAATTTATTTTCACTTCATTTTTCACACACTTATTATTTAATATGTCTATTTTGTGAATAATCAAAAAAATCATAAAAATATTATTTATTTCATATATTTTTATTAGGTTTAAAATAGTATGTTTTAAGTGTTTTCTTAAATACTTTAAATGCATATATTCATTTTGTTTTAACCTAATTATTTTTGTGAATAAAGTTTATGATAAAACCCTAATTATTTAGGTCTTAATTAGGCATAGATCTTTTTTTTTCTTTACCTCAATTAAGTTGACTTTCTGTCAATTTTCAAAACTGTCTTCAATCTCCGGATAAATCGAATAATTAAGGTTTTCAAACAACAAAACCTTATATTATTTCAAATCATTTTCAAAACTAATTTTACACCAGTACTATAAAGTATTGGGCCTCTAATAGAGTGTAAGTCCCAAACACCTTCTCTTCTTAGCTTGTTTTCAAAACTGTATTTTCAAAATCTTCTTTCTGTTTTCAAAACATTCTTCTGGTATTTGAAGGGCATTATTCCCGGTGAAACTCTTCAGATACCTATGTGACCTTTGTCCATCTTCACTTCTTCTGTTTTAAAAAACCATTAACTGTTTATCATATATATATTCAACTGTTATCCACCAATTACTGTTGAGGCTCTGTACATACTTCTTCAAAGGCCTCCACTCCATCCAGGTTAGGCTTTACAAGCTTTCAATTTACAGTCTTTATTTAAATTACTGTCAAATATAAAATGTGCATATATATTAGTTTAGAACTACGTTTGAGTATAAACCTTAGGACAGTTAAACTATATATATATTATAGGAATATGACCTAGGATTGAGAATGTCTTCCCGGTGAAGGCTCTTTCCTAATTAGAGATCTGTAGTTCAAACCCCCAAGATGAATTATTCCCGGTGAAACATCTTGGCAAAAACCTTAGAATCCAAAAATATAGGACACATCCACCCAAAGAGGAATTATTCCCGGTGAAACCTCTTACCCATTTGCTTAGAGCCAAAATAAGTTCAAAACTACATAGCTTTCTCTTGTGCTATAACAAGGACCCTCGATTAGCCTCCTCTTGGGCTTTGTACAAGGACCCACAGGCTTCTTAAAAGCATTTCCAGCTTCCTCTTGAGCTTGTATACAAGGACCCATCAGGTTTCTTATAAACATAGGAACAGGTCTTTAGTCACCTTTTAGCCTACCCTGGTGAGTTTTCTTCCAATTTAAACCAGACTTTTAACAAGCCAAGTTTGTCTCAATTTTGCATTGAGTACACCTTTTGGAATGAGAGACATGGACAGTCTCTGTCACCCTTATCTTCATCAATCTTCCTTAGCAGAGTCTAGGATCCATATTTGCTTATCCTCAGCATGAGTCAGCCTTCATCTTGGGCTTTAAACAAGAAGTCTCCACTAGATAATCTTTCTTCCATTCACCAAAAGAGTCAAAAACCCCTGGAAAGGGTTAGCCTCCAAACATTCTTTCATTTTAACAAAAACCCCTGGAAAGGGTTAGCCTCCAAACATTCCATCATTTCAATAAAAACCCCTGGAAAGGGTTAGCCTCCAAAGTCAATTAATCAAAAAGAGTCACAACCCCCGGAAAGGGTTAGCCTCCAAACATTCCATCATTTCAATAAAAACCCCTGGAAAGGGTTAGCCTCCAAACATTTCATCATTTCAATAAAATCAAAGATTCATTCTCTTAGGAGATAATTTCCCCAAATAGAGTCTCCCTAAGTAGAGTCAGCCTCAATTCTGGGCTTCGTACAGAACACCAAAACTCCTTAGTTTAAATACTCCCCAGTAGAGTTATCATTTCAATAAATCATTAATCAACCAAAAAGCCTCAAGCTTGGGCCTCATTCAAGCCAGCTAAAGTCAAATCTTTTATACAGTAGATAGACATAGCTTATCTCTATAGAGAGATATTTTTACTACTCTACCACATTCAAACAAACAAACATTTCAATTTCAATTTCATTCAAAGTCTCCCATTTAGGACTCAGAAAGACATGCTCTGGCACATTCCCAGACTTGTACACTTTCCCTAATTTGGATGAGCATCTTTCTTTCATTTTAGAGGCACGATGGCTGTCATACTTGATCAACCAAGTAGACTCCCCTCTTAATGAAACATCATTTTTTAGCTTTTCTGTCACTTTTAAATGTTTGTGGTAGAATAGTACAGATACCTCTCTGTAAAGATGATTTCATGTCTCTTTACTGTAAACAGAGATTTAATTCCAAGCTTCAACCTTGAGCTTCAAGCAAGGCACCAAAAACAAGTAATTTCCCTAGTTAGTTCCCCGAACTACATTAAGCTCTGACTTCCACTAGGGATATGTAGGCATGAGGTTCACAAGGAATCTCAGCGAGCTAATAAAATACCAAAAATAGTCAGTCTGTCTATCTGTCTGTCTTTCTTTAATCAATTCAATTCTCTCTCCTAACACAAAGGAGAAACTTTCCCAATCATTAGCAGCAAACACAATCACAATGACACAGAGAAGGTTCCTGTAGAGTACTACAGATATGTAGGGTGTTTAAACACTTCCCTATGTATAACCGACCTCCCGGACTCCAGAATTTCTAGTCTAGGTGAAATCCCCACACTTAGCAAACTCCTAGGGTTTAGTTGAGATCTTTTTTTCCCTTTCCTACTCGTAGGACCAATAAGAAAGTTCGTGTGTTATCGTAGGAAGAACTGAAATAAAATTCATCCCACCACGGGCGCATTCTCCTTCCAAATTTCGCGTGAAGGGTTTAGCGTGTCGTCCTCCCAAGTGAAACGGGGAGGTAAAGAAAACGACATCCACACCCCCAAAAACTAATCTTCCTTCTAATTCTATTTTATTAATAATACTTATTTCTAATATTACTAATGGGCTCACTACACACACCCTCCCAACTACTAACCACATACATGGCCCATTAATTAATTAACACTATTATTATAATAACTAATCCTTAAATTAATTAATATTACCAACTGACAACAACATACCCACTTATGATAACTTATACTAAAATTATGCCAAATAATGCACAAACACACCACAAAATAATTAAGAATAAAATATATCTAATATTATTTCTAACATCTATTCTCCGGTTAACTGACTAATTAATCCAACTTAAACTCAAAACTGCAAACGATGAATCAATCCAATACGCCTCTTAAAATAACACTGATAAATCCCAACTTCGACCATTCCAATAAAATAATCCCTTAACTAATTTAATTAAATAGATAATTAAATTCGGGGCGTTACATAGTACTCTACAGGAACCTTCTCTGTGTCTAAATGTGTTTGTGCTGCTAATGATTATTGGGAAAGTTTCTCCTTTGTGTTAGGAGAAGGAATTGAATTGAATAAAAGAAAGACAGACAGACAGACTAACTATTTTTGGCATTTTATTAGCTCGCTGAGATTCCTTGTGAACCTCATGCCTACATATCCCTAAT
Organism: Vicia villosa; assembly: GCF_029867415.1. Taxonomy (NCBI): domain Eukaryota; kingdom Viridiplantae; phylum Streptophyta; class Magnoliopsida; order Fabales; family Fabaceae; genus Vicia; species Vicia villosa. Next base: position 107,872,199 of record NC_081180.1, on the reverse strand, counting down.
GGAAGTCAGAGCTTAATGTAGTTCGGGGAACTAATTAATTATTAATTATTTTTGGGTGCCTTGCTTGAAGCTCAAGGTTGAAGCTTTGAATTAAATCTCTGTTTACAGTAAAGAGACATGAAGTCATCTTTATAGAGAGGTATTTCTACTATTCCACCACAAACATTTAAAAGAGTGACAGAATGATTGAATTCATTTCATTAAGAGAGTGACCTTACTTGTGTGTTTGCAAGTATGCTAGTATCTCTTAAATGAAAGAAAGATGCTCGTCCAAATTAGGGAAAGTTACCACATGTCTGGGTTTTACTGCCAGCTCATGCCTTTCAAAATCCTAAATGGGAGACTTGATTAAAATGAAATGTAATGTTTGTTTGTTTGTTTGAATGTGGTGAGATAGAGGAAAGATCTCTCTATAGAGATAAGCTATGTCTATCTACTGTATAAAAGATTTGATTTTTAACTGGCTTGTATGAGGCCCAAGCTTGAGGCTTTTGATTGATTGATTATTATTATGATTCTGGGAGAAAATTCCACTGGGGATTAATTTACAAGGGATTTTTATGTTCTGTACAAAGCCCAGAATTGAGGCTGACTCTACTTAGAGAAAATCTATTTTGATGGGTTTTATTTGGTTTTCTGTACAAAGCCCATAATTGAGGCTGACTCTAGCTAGGGAAAACATTATTTTCTGCCTTGTACAGAGCCCAAGGTTGTGGCGGACTCTTAAATAAACTGAGTATGGATGACTTTATGGGGAAAAGATCCTAGATGTTAGGAATCCTTGACACATGAAATATGGTTTATCTGCCTTGTACAAAGCCCAAGGTTGTGGCTACCTGAATGATGAAGGACTCACTGGGGAGACTCTATTATCTGCCTTGCACAATGCCCAAGGTTGAGGCTGACTATTAACAGGGGAGTTTTATTGTTTTGGTGCCTTGTATGAAGCCCAAGGTTGAGGCTAACTATTTTTTGTTGGATTTTGACTCTATTGAAGGATTTATTTATTAAAAGACTGATTTTTTGGAAGCTAACCCTTTCCAGGGGTTTTGACCCAGCTGGTGAGTTTATCTTTTGAAAAGAATGATTTTTGGAAGCTAACCCTTTCCAGGGGTTTTATTCTTTTAAACAGGTTTTTATTAATTGACTTTGGAGGCTAACCCTTTCCAGGGGTTTTGACTCTTTTGGGGAAATTATCTCCTAAGAGAAATGAATCTTTAGTTTTTGAAGAAGTGATTTTGGAGGCTAACCCTTTCCAGGGTTTTTTTTGTTAAAATGAAGAAATTAATGGAGGCTGACCTTTTCCAGGGAATTTTGTTAAAATGAAATAATTGATGGAGGCTAACCCTTTCCAGGGGTTTTTGAATGATGGCAGAAAGATTATCTAGTGGAAGACTTCTTGTTTAAAGCCCAAGATGAAGGCTGACTTTGACTGAGGATAAGCAAACATGGATCCTAGACTCTGCTAAGGAAAATTAATGAAGATAAGGGTGACAGAGACTGTCCATGCCTCTCATTCTAAAAGGTGTGCTCAATGTGAAATTGAGACAAACTTAGCTTGTTTAAAGTCTGGTTTAAAGAATGGAAGAAACTCACCAGGGTATGTTAAAAGGTGACTAAAGACCTGTTCCTATGTTTATAAGAAACCTGATGGGTCCTTGTATACAAGCTCAAGAGGAAGCTGGAAATGCTTTTAAGAAGCCTGTGGGTCCTTGTACAAAGCCCAAGAGGAGGCTAATCGAGGGTCATCGAGGGTCCTTGTTATAGCACAAGAGAAAGCTATGTGGTTTTGAAGTTATTTTGGCTCTAAGCAAATGGGTAAGAGGTTTCACCGGGAATAATTCCTCTTTGGGTGGATGTGTCCTATTTTTGGATTCTAAGGTTTTTGCCAAGATGTTTCACCGGGAATAATTCATCTTGGGGGTTTGAACTACAGATCTCTAATTAGGAAAGAGCCTTCACCGGGAAGACATTCTCAATCCTATGTCATATTCCTATAATATATATATATATATATATATATATATATATATATATATATAGTTTAACTGTCCTAAGGTTTACACTCAAACGTAGTTCTAAACAATATATAAACAGTTCTATATTTGACAGTAATTTAAATAAAGACTGTAAATTGAAAGCTTGTAAAGCCTAACCTGGATGGAGTGGAGGCCTTTGAAGAAGTATGTACAAAGCCTTACCAGTAATTGATGGATAATAGTTGAATATATATATGATAAACAGTTAATGGTTTTTGAAAACAGAAGAAGTGAAGATGGACAAAGGTCACATAGGTATCTGAAGAGTTTCACCGGGAATAATGCCCTTCAAATACCAGAAGAATGTTTTGAAAACAGAAAGAAGATTTTGTAAATACAGTTTTGAAAAACAAACTATGAAAAGAAAAAGGTGCTGGGACTTACACTCTATTAGAGGCCCACTTAAAAATGATTTACTGTTTATGAGAAACAGTTGAAAATGATTGAAATGATATAAGGTTTTGTTGTTTTGAAAACCTTAATCATCCGTTTAATCGGAGGTTGAAAACAGTTTTGCAAATTGACAAAAGTCAACTTAATCAAGGTAAAGATAAAATCTATACCTAATTAAGGCCTAAATGATTAGGGTTTTATCATAAAATTATTCACAAGGATAATTAGGTCAAAACAAAATAAAAATGTATATTTAAAGTATTTAAGAAAACACTTAAAACATACTATTTTAAACCTAGTAAAAATATATGAAATAAATAATATTTTTATGATTTTTTGATTATTCATAAAATAGGTATATTAAATAACAAGTGTGTGAAAAATGAAGTGAAAATGGATTAGTTTGATAGGTTAAATAATTATGTGAAGTTTGTGAATAAAACAAAGGAAAATAGTGGTAAAAAATTGGGTTTGTCTCCTTCAAGGCTTGAACCCACGCCCTATAGGTTACAAAACAAAACAAATACCAACTGGGCCACGCGCGTGGCTTGTTTAAGAAGGGAGCCCATATGATTATATGTAGAACAAAGCAATGAATGAGCTAAAAAAGAAAATAAATGAACAAAAGGTCTGAGGGGGGGATCGAACCCCAGACCTAAGGCAAGGCAAGGCTTTTGGACGCGCGCTGTAACCACTGGGACACTACCATTCATTCGCATATGACACATCTATCATTCAAAATAAAATAAACTCAATTCTGGGAAATTCAAAAAAATGGCGCCACCATCTTCATCTTCAACCTCAAGCTTCAAGATTTGAAATTTTGCTATCTCCTTCGTTTCTCAACCAAACTTAAAGATGTAAACATGGATTTTGCTCGTTTTTGAACGAGGATCATGATGGTATCCTTTAATTTCATTTATTTTCAGTGTAACTCAAAATTCGCACGCATGAACACTAAGAACCCTAAAACTGAAATTTAACATGAAATACTCTATATGCATGATATGATGCAATTGATTGAGGGCTAATGATCCTTAAAGGTGCAGAAACCAATTGGTAACTTCATTTCTAATTTATCATGCGTGAATTATAGAGTTTGAAGTTCTTGAAACTTACCTGAAAAATGAAGATTTGGCTCTGATCAAAGCGTGTTGCAAAGTTGTTGCAACGATCCAAATAGCTTCAGTGATCCTCCTGAAAGGTGTTGAGATGCTTAACTTGGACTGAAAGTGCCCAGAACCTCTTGCTCGACCCCAACTGCAACAGCTCCAAGTGAGAGGTGAAGATGATGATTCTCCACGCCCAGAAGTATTCCAGAGGTCTGGATCACCTCTAAATGCTTCCCCCAATGTGTTTGAATACTTACTTTCAAAGAGAGAGCTTTGGTTTGAAGAATCCGAGTCTTCTTGCCAAAGGACCTTTGAAAAAACTAAGTATGAAGAAAGAAGAGAGAAAGCAAGAATTCTGTTGCTTTGGTGTGTTTTTCTACTGAGGTATGCTCTCCTATTTATAGGCAAATGGTTCAGTATAGTTGCAGAGGAGTGAGCTTGCTTAGTGAGGTTGATTTGGTTTTCTTGGCCATGAAGGAAGTTTGCAAATATCTCTTATGCAATGATGAGAATTTTGATTCCATTTGATCAATCCCCTAGCCCTCTATTTTGCTTGATCTTAGGGGACAATTCTGAGACAGAAATGAGCTTTAATTGGTTGGTGAGAAGATTCCTTTGGTGATTCATCAATTTGCCATAAATTCCTAAATGTAATCATTACATAATCACATGCCTTTGTTTTTGGGAATCTTCTCTAATCCTTATGCAATGATGAAATTGGATTTATGGTGTGCTTGCAGATGTATTAGAGGTCGGGTAGCATCATTTAGAGAAGGCATTTGCACAAAATTGCAAAGTTCTAATTTGTACATGACCTATAATTTCACCTTATGAGGCCAACTTTGAACAAGCATAACTCCTAGCTCAAAATGAATTTGGAGAAGGTTGAGCACAATTTGGAAAGCCCTAAACATCTACTTAAAATCATTAGTTTGGGGTTTCTTCAGAATCATTTGGGAAAATTGTGAAAAATGAGCTCAAAGTTGGATGAAAACTAGGTTAAAACACTTAGAAATATTTCTAAGTTTTTATAACCTAAAGCTTGAAAATTCCAAATCTCTTAAATGGTTGATCTTTTGAAAAAAGTTCCTATGTAAGATGTTGTTTTATTTTGCAAGATCTACAACTTTCATGTTGGAAGTTTTTTTAGTTGTGTAGGTGAAATTTTGAGTTCCCACAATGCCCTCAAAAACCCTAATTCCCGACTTTTTGCTCCTTGATGATTCTTCTTGAATTTATTTGGTCAAATGACTTTAATATCCATATATTGATGATTTTGATCTTTGAAAGTCATGGTTTGACCAAAAATTTTAAAAGTCAAAGGTGATCCCATACAGTTGACTTTTTCCAGATAAAGTGAGATTTTGGACTTTTGTGTGGAATTAATATCTTCTCCTCAAATGAGTGATGTAAATGGGTTATATTGAGGTAGTAGAGGTTCTTGAATCATGTCTTGAGTTTTGGATCCATGCCCTGATTAAAAGTCAACTATCCAGATGAATTAGGTTAAAAACCCTAATTGTCGACCAGATGAAATTGGTGACTGTGGATCTTGAATTGAGGTGTGATGTCCAGTGGATCTTATTGTATGGATCATTTGAAGATGATTTAAGTCTTTAATAGATGTCTTGTAGCTTTTTAGGGTTTCCCAAAGGTGATCCCTGATTTCAGTCCTTGATAGGCTCAAAAACCCTAGTCTGGTGACCTGAGTAAACCTGCACTCAGATGACTGGGTGTCTAATCAATCATAGGTGAATATAAAAGTGAAGCTTTTGAGTCCTATGATTGTGTTAGAGACCAATCCTTCTATTGATTGATCCTTTGCCTGAGTTTTCTTGTCTTTGAACATCCTTGATTAAATGCCAGATGAAGAAGTGACTGCTCTGGGTACTTGCTTTGACCTGATGAAAATCCAGAAGATATGTCATCTCAGGGGGGTCAAAAATTAGGTTATGAAAAACCCATCTCACTTATCATGGCTTGTGCTAATTCTTCTAAAACAAGATTTTTACACTCTACAACACCATTATGCTATGAAGTGCGCAAACATGAAAAGTTACAGGCTATCCAGTTTTTGTTACAAAAATATTCAAAATTATGGTTAACAAATTCACCACCATGATCACTTTTTAAAGAAATAATGTTTTTTGTAAAAATGGTTTTTGACAAGCTTAGAAAATCGAATAAAAGCTTAAAAAGTATCTTCCTGATGAGTTGAGAATAGTGTCCAAGATTCACCTATTATAACAAAGCCATAATAGTTACTGCCTAGACTCTTAGTTCTTAAGGGGTCAAACAAATCTTGATGAAAAACTCAAGGGATTTATTTGTAGAAAAAAAGTCTTTGGTTTAAAAGACACCCTTGTTTTCTTTTCCATTTGGCTGACATCACATAAATATTTTGTTAGAAAATTTGATTTTTAGTAGACCGACTACTATTTCTTTAGAAATTATCTTACTAATCAAATCAGAGTTCACATGGCTAAAATGCCTATGCCATAACTAGGATTACTCATTTAGAGATACAAGACATTTGGTGTTGCTCTTTGAAACATCATATAAACCGAGCATATAGATATTATCAACTCTAGAATTGTTAAACACAATTTTGTTTATTATTCTTATATTCAATTTAGCAGCTCAAGATATCAAACATAATCGAATATCCCTTATCACATAATTAACTAATAACACTTAAAATTTTATGTTTAGGCCATTTGACTAAAAAAACACCATATACGATGATTGTAGAGGGATTTTCCATAATACATTCACCTAATATTTTACTTTAATTATTGTCTCCATATAAGATGTGGGTATGATTCGAGTCAGATGAAAATAGGATTTGAGTCAAGAACATAAAACCTTGAATTTTGACATTTAGATTTAAGTCAGCGATTCGAGTCAAGGAAATCTTTAATATTGAATCTAAGGGTTTGTTTGGATCGATGGAAAGAGATGAAATGAAATGGAACAGAATGGAACAATGGAGTCATATTTGAACCTGGGACCTTGAGAGGAGCACATTCTTAAGGCCCAAACCTTCACCACCAGGCCACACACACAACAGAATTAAAGAAATTAAAAACACAATTACAATTTTGTCATCTAATTTTTCACTTTTAATATTTCTTCTCTTTTTTTTTAATATAGTTTTTTTAACATTTATTGATTTATCTTCATGTTCATGTCACATTTTATTCTTTCAATTTTTACAAATTAGGTATGATGTTGTTTTATGGAATAAAAGTGTTCAAATTGAAAAATAGAATGAAGAGAGAGAAATTGCTCTCTGTTCATCTCCGTCTGTCTTAATATTTTCAGTCTTTTTCGTCAATCTCATTCAGATCATGGAGTGGAATCGGTTGTTAAGAAGAACTTCCGGTATGTGACGCTCAGGTGGGATAGTTATCCAAGTAACAGAGGTTTTGTAGAGGAGCAGAAGGGCATCACCTCGATTTATTTTTCTGAAATCCCATATAGAGTTAGGGCAAAGGATATCTTTGACCTAGCAGGATGTTACAGGGATGTGGTAGAGGTAGAGATTTCACCACAGAGGAATAGAGTGGGAAAAAGGTTTGGTTTCTCCAGATTTGCAAATGTGAAGGATGGGAGGATGTTAGCGGTAAGGATAGATAACCTCACAATAGATGGGAAGAAAATACAAGCAAACTTGCCTAGATTTGGTAAGAAGAAGAGGATTGCATTCAAAGGAAAATCGAATGATGTTCAAGTTGAGGAAACTCAGAGAGGATTTAATACTAAGTTCAGGTGAGGGGAAACACATTTGGAGGGCACAGGGGGTTTTAGGAAGGGTCAAGAGGAAGGAGTTAAAAAAGGAGGAACACACGCAGACATGCTTAGACATGGTATTGGTAATCAAGCGGAAGATTTTCAGAAAGAGTATGTGCTATCTTTTGAAAGTTGTAAAGAAGATAGAGATAGACTAAAAAAAGTTTCATCGGAGAAGTCATTTTTCTTCGATCAACATACAACGTACAAACCAGCTTCGAGATGGAGGGAGTGTTTTTTATCAAGGTGACACCTTTAGGTGCTCACTTATGCTTGTTAGAAGAGATGGAAAAGGGCTTTATCCATGACTTGATATCAGATGGCAATACATGGTGGAAACAATGGTTCAAGTCGATCAAACCGTGGAAATCCAGTGATATAGACAAAGATAGGGTTATGTGGATTCGCACACACGGTGTGAAGGAGTGAAAAACACTTAGAAAGGGGGGATTGAATAAGTGTAACTAAAAAACTTGGAAGATAAAAACAATGAACACAATTATTTTTATTCCGGTTGGTTGTTAACCAAACTACTCCAGTCCACCCCTGACAAGGTGATTTACCTCAAATGAGGATTTAATCCACTAATCCAACTGATTACAATGGTTTTCCACTTAGATACCCTCTAAGTCTTCTAGAGTCTACAGATCACAACTTGATCACTCTAGGAAATCTTTTACAATCAATGTAAAATAAATGTTTACAAGAGTTTGACTTTCTTCTAATAAAGTTGTAATCACAACTGTGATATTTCTCTTAAGTTCTATTCTTAACACTCACTAAATATAACAAAGAGTTGTGAGGTTGAAGATGAAGTTATTTTGCTTTTGAATTTGACACCATTTCTGTAAGTTTGCACAAGTGTTGTGTGTTGCTTCTGATTAGAACTTCTATATATAGGCGCTTGAGAGGAAATCACCGTTGGGAGCATTTAATGCTTTGCGTGAACAGTACAACGCTGCATTTAATGTTTCACACTTTTGTCAACTACCTCAAGCCATGCTTTTGCTGCTTTTACTGACTTTGCCTTTTGTAGCTTCTAACGTTCCTTTTGTCAGTCAGAGATTTGACGTTACATCCTTTCATCTTGTACTTTCTTCTGGACTCAGATTTTGTAGATCACAACGTTTGAATATCAGAGTCATCAGCTTTGGTGCATAGAATCTTCTGTCTTTCGGACTTTGAAGAGATTTGAGCGTGATACCATCAGAGCTTCAGAGCTTATACTTCTGACTGTCATCTTCTGATGCTTTCCAGTTCATGTTCTGATTCTACATGACCATCATGTGATGTCTTGCCAGAGCATGTTCTGATGAAGCCATCCAGAACTTTCTGAGTCAGTGCTTCTGAATGCTGATTTGTGCATACTCTTTTATACTTTTCCTGAAATGCAAAACGTAAAGGATTAGAGTACCACATTGTCTTATACAAAATTCATACATAATGTTATCATCAAAACTAAGAATATTGATCAGAACATTTCTTGTTCTAACAATCTCCCCCTTTTTGATGATGACAAAAAACATATATAATTGATATGAATTTGTATCCAGAATATCAGATGAACAAAGACAATTTCACAGATATAGCATAAGCATATAATTCAATGTGTGTGAATATGTCTCCCCCTGAGATTAACAATTTCCCCCTGAAATTAATACTAGAAGAATTTTAAATAAAAGACTTCCCTGAGTATTTTTCCATTTCAGTTGAGACTTTCACGTTGAACTTAGAACTTCAGAACATTCAAAGCTTCTCTTCAGAGCTTCCATTGGACAGCTTCAGAGCTTTGAATTTCTCTTTGTGATCACTTGTATAAGAGCTCTATTATCTTCAGTCTTCTATGAATCTGAGCCATCAGATGTTGAGACTTCTCGTATCAGAGCTTCTGGGTTTGATCACAGCATTTCTTGCTTCTTATCTTGAAGCTTCAGAGCACTAAGCTTGCTTCAAATCTTTAAGAGCTTTAGAATTGCTTTTCCCCATGTATTTGCTTTTCATATTGAGCTTGTATAAAATATCACATTCCTGCAAAAACTATCAAAGACAGAAAACTTGCAAATAATTGTTAGGAATGTTGAGACTTAAGCCCGACAACTGATATTATAAATCAATTCAACTATCACGTTTCTCCCCCTGTTTGTCATAACATCAAAAAGTATAAAATATTCAGATGAAAGACACACAGAGTGAAGAAAGAAAAAGATAATATTTCATTGATTAGAATCAGAAGAGAATACAAAAGCAAATGCAAGCAAAACAGATGCAAAAACAAAGAAAAAGACAGAATATGACTGGCTAAACTTAGAGGCTAAGACGGCCAGAAGGTTCTTAATCTCAGAAGTGTCTTCAGCTTGCTTCTTGGAGGTTTCTTCTTGGTTCTTCATCCAAGTTCTGATTTCAGCATTAGTGTCATCTTGCTTGTCAAACGACAAGCTAAGGTAGCTTAATTATGTTAAAGTTCCTTCAGAGTGTTCAGCAGAACAAAAGGACCAGCAGAAGTAGCAACAGAGCTATCTTCTAGAATAGGATGAGTAGCATCAGCTTCAACCATTGTAGCATATTCTTGATTTTCCTCGACAGGAATATCTTCAGCAGATTGCTCTTTAAACACAGGAATCTCAGGTTCTGGAGGATACTCAACTTCTGGGTAAACCATATTAGGGGCCTTCTCCAGAGGGTTCTCCCTGAACCAGTTGAACATCATCTGAAAATCTCCAGTCAGAACTTTGTATGGATGTGGCTTCCACACAACAATTGCCAGAGGATTTTCTTCTTCTAACTCATCAACAAACTGCTTCTCTTCTAGAGGCTTCCAGTTGGTGATGGGATGATAATACTTGCCATCATCATACTCCAAACAGAGTCCAACAGGACTAGGAGCATCAGCCAAACAACCTTTCTGAAGATCCAGAAAGCCTTCTTGTATATCCTCACCAAAAGCTCTCCAGAGCTTCCCAGCAGCTACATGATCCAACTTGGAATTATGAGCAGCCTTCAGAGCATCTAACCCTGTCCGTACCTTATACTTTAATAATTCAAAATGAATATCAACAAAGGGTTTTGGAGGGTTGATTCTGAGACAGGTGATAGGGGGTCTGGGTTAAGAATAAAGTAAGGTTCAGGTTCTCTAGAGAACAAAGCAGAGGTGGTAGAAGAGGATAGAGAGGATGATGAATCTACTTGTGGAGGTAGATGAAGGGTCATTTATTGGTGAGATTGCAGAAGGAATAGAGGTGGTTGAAAAGATATTTTCAGATGGAATTTGTGGAAAGACAACAGCTAGAGGTTGGGGGTTCAAAGTTGGATCAGAAAGAAGTGGACGATTTCTTTTAGTGGTGGTGGAAGAGGATGGAAGTTCAGAAGGTGATGGCCTTTTCTGAGAGGGAAGGTCAGAGGTAGAATGTAAACTGGAGGTGTCTACATTATCAATTTCATCAAAGAGCTTTTGAAACGGTTTAGATGTTCTAGGAACTTTGAGGGACTCTGTTGATACGTGTTCAGAACTATTAACAGGTACAGAGTCAGAGATAACAATACCTGAAGGTTTCTTCTGCTTCTTGGCTTTCTTTGCAGTAGGACCTTCTTCTGTGACCTTTCTCTTCAGCTTCTTCTGTTTCTTCTTCTTATCCTTTTTCTTTAACTCATCCAAAGATGGAAGATTTCTTCCACGAATCCATGCAGGGTCAACTTCTGACTGGTCTCTTACACAAGATTCCAGATAGAGTTGAACTGATTCTGATAGTTCTTCCTTGAACATCTGAGGGAAGTCAGCAACTGGAGTTCTTCTGGTCAGAATATCAGGAAACACCTTAGGAGTGGTGGTCACCTTTTGAATCAACTGCATTCTTCTCAAAGACTGAGCAGTTAGAATACTCCCACGAACAACAATCAGATCTTGATTAGAGCCGGCTGCTCTCAGAGTATCAATCAGACCACTCTCAGTCAGAATGTCTGATACCAATCTTCCCATAGGAATGGTGTTCTTCTTAATCTTGGGATACTTCAGACGTTCTGCTTCCCTTGATTCTATGACATGAGTACACAGATGGTTGAATAGAACTTGAGGCAGGTTGATTCTCATACCCTTTTCCAATGTAGTACAGAATGAACTGCTGATCCTGACTTATGTAGGTTGCAGAATTTGTAGCTTTTCTGTGATAGAAAAATCCCAGAATGATCTTTGCCCAAACTCTGTACGAAGGCTTCAAATCTGTAGAGTGAAGTGAGCCTATTCCAGAAGTAAATAACTCTGGATGAACTTTTTCCCAATCAGTTCTACCAGGGAGACGGAGGATAAACAAGGCGGTGGAAAATAGAGGGTATGCGGGTTTCTCTATTAAAGGAAAGTGTTTCATCGATGTTCTTCAATTTGCCGATGATACACTTTTGGTGGGAGATGGTAGTTGGAATCACCTTTGGGCCATGAAGGTGGTCTTGAGAGGATTTGAGCTTATATCAGGGCTAGGCATCAATTTTCACAAGAGAAAACTAATAGGAATCAACATAGACAAGTCTTTTTTTAGATATTGCTACTACTTTCCTAGGGTGTAGACGTGAAGAAAACGAATTCATTTTTCAAGGAATCCCTATCGAAAGTAACCCAAGGAGGATTAGGACTTGGAACCCGCTCATGAAAAAAATTAGAAAGAGATTATCTTGTTGGGAAGGAAGAAATATAAGCTTCGGAGGAAGGCTAACGCTCCTTAAATCGGTTTTAGGGAGTTTAGCTATTTTTACTCTCTCTTTTTTCAAAGCACCGAAGTTCATTATTAAGGAGATTACCAAGATTCAAATCAATTTTCTATGGGGAGGGAAGATGGATAGAAGGTGTATTCATTGGGAAAATTGGAAAACGGTGTGTTTGCCGGTAGCTAACGGAGGTTTGGGTTTGATAAGGATTGAAGACTTTAATGCGGCCCTTATTAGCAAGTGGAAATGGAGAATATTAGAGGAGTCCGGTACTTTGTAGCACAATGTGTTGAAGGCGAGATACGAAGACATAATAATTAGGATTTTTACAGCAGGTGGTCGTCGTTCAATTTGGAAGCAATCCTCTTCAGGTGGGATGACTTATTAGCGATTGAGAAGGATCTCAAGGAGGAAGTTTTTAATGATAGGTGCTGTTTTGAGGTGGGAAACGGTTTCTCAATACCGTTTTGGCAAGCTTCTTGGTTGAATCATGGAAAGATAAAAGACATGTTTCCTTCTTTGTTTTCAGTTTCATTATTACAGGATGTCTCAATTGCGGCAACGGGAGGATGGTCCGGCGGAACTTGGAGGTGGGGAGACCTCGCTATCGGTCCCGCCCTGCTGCTGAATGGCAGTGCTGCAGCAGCCTGGCAGCAACTTCCAGCCTCGGCTGTGCAGTCAGAAGATAGTGTTGTGGCTGCGATGCTGCAAATGTCCGTTTTTCTTCAGCATGCCTCGTTAGACGTCTCCCGTTCTGACGTAGCAGTGTGGAAAAATGCAAATTCGAATGAATTCTCGGTGGGCAATTTCTTTAATAGCATCAACATCCAGAACTGTCCGTATGGCCGATCAATCAATTTGATGTTGCACTAGTGAAAGTATGGAAGATGGGTGTTCCTATTAAAATTAAAGTTTTCGGATGGCGGATTTTCTCAAATATTCTTCCTACTTACGATCGCCTAGCTTCTAGAGGTATGCACCCTTCTTCTTTCTCTGTTTGTGTTTTTTGTGAAAATGTTGAAGAATCCTCTATTCATTCTTTCTTACTATGTGGTTCCTCTTCTCTTATTTGGAAAGAATTGACAATGTGGATTGGGTTAGAAGAATTCAGTTTGAATGATTTTAAGGAAAGCTTTTTACAATGGACAACTTTTTGTATGTCTAGAAAGGTTAAGAAAGACAAGGAGAGAGTTATTTGGTTGGCTCTATGGTTGACTATTTGGACGGTTAGAAACGGTATTGTTTTTAGAGGAGACACGTGGAATATTTCGGATATTGTGTGGGAGATTAAATATTTGGCTTGGAGATGAGGTTACATAGGAAAAATTAACCATCCCAATTGCGACTTCTGCGAGATCAACAAAAATCCTTTGTTTTACTTAGCATAAGTATCAATTGGTGTGTAATTTTTTTGAGCCTTTTGTGTTGAGTTGTATCTCAGATCCTTTTTCGATCCTTTTTGTTACAAGTTTGGAGAACTTGGGTTCTCATATCAATATATTTCTTGCTTACAAAAAAAAACTCTTTACTTTACAGTTTTTGTGAGACAGTCGGTACTTGATTCAGTTGTTTTGTTTATGTAGTTTGAATATCCAAAACTTTGAATTTCTTAATTATATATATATATATATATATATATATATATATATATATATATATATATATATATATATATATATATTCCCTATTTTTTATTAGTTAAAAATAATCTTATTAGAATTATAGAGAATTTTACAAATCGCACGAAATATATTTGAATAGAAGTTAAAGAATTTATACTGTGATTTGTTGAAGATCATTATGAGATTTGTAAAAGCGCTAAGATGGTTTTATGGTTCTCTAGTGTAGAACTTGAGTTGATAGTAGCTTTGTAGTTTTTTTATTAAAAAAATTGTTATTTTCTTCTTGATCCATACTAAGAAATAAAAATCATGATAAATATGAGAGATGAAAGTTTTTTAAGTTAGAAAGTTGAAAAAGAAAAATATTACTGGTTGAATTTTCAAACAGTAGAATAGAATATTAATTCCGTTTCATACTAAAATATCTGAACAATATAGTGAAGTTTATGTTATGCTGCATTCCGCTCCATTCCATTCTACTCAGTTAATTTTAAATTATTTAAATATAGCCTAAAGTTGATATGATAGAAATCATTCATTCATGTATATTTCTTGATTCAAATAATTATTAATTTGACTTCAACCACTTACAATGACTTTTTATTTTAGGGTTCAATTTAATGCATGCAAAATAGCATTTAATGCAAAACATGATTTAAATGTGGTGCACTTAATTAAAAGGTATGCTTAAATCACTTTAGAGAATAAAATTGATACTATTAATCTTCTACTAATGAATCAATAGAACTCCTAAGAATTAGTCTAATAATAAAGATTTGAGTCTTGAGTAGGGATGGCAATTTGCCCCATCCCCGGTGGGTACCCACAAAAATATCAATAATGGATAGGGTAAAAACCCGCATAAATGATACGGGCACGAGCTCGGGTAATTACCCACTTAAATAAGCGGGTATGGTCAACTTAGTATTCAGCCCGCTCCATACCCGCACAACATTATATATATATATTTTGATTTATATTATTATATTAAGATAAATGTCTATCAATTTTCAAAAATACATTGATGTTAAACCATTACATATGTAACATAAATGTTTGTTTATTTCATAATTTAACAATAAATTTTTTGAAAATATTTAAATGATACTAAAAACTTAAAATGATATGATATTTTATAGTTGATATACTTATTTTTATTAGAAATGCGGGTAACGGGTACGGGTATGGCTACATATATACCCAGAGAGCACGGGTACAGGTGCTAAAGTTGTTACCCAAACGGGTATGAGCTCGAGTACGGGAATTTTTTCTAACCGCGGGTATGGGGATGGGTACTATAGTACCCTACCCATTCGCTGCCCATTGCCATCCCTAGTCTTGAGAATATGCTCCTGTCAAATTTTAAAGTTTAAATTTTATTGGATATTAATAATATATGTTAGATCTGATCATACAGAGCTTTAAAACTCTGACTTTAAATAAAATCAATATACTCACATAAATGAACCAAATTTATCCATTACTATATTTTGTCTTAATTTTTTTTTTAAAATAAAGCCGTTAATCTTTGATCTGCTACATATTCGTTATATGTAAAAACTCTTAAAAGTCTATATTTTGTTACTATGTAAAACAATATTTCAAACAGAACGAATGCTTAAAATGATGCTTAGCAAAGGAAAAACATCGCAACGATTTACGTTTATGTTATTATTAAATGAAAATTTCTTTATCAACCCCCATGTCTTCTAGTCCACCTCTGGTGAAAAATCCAAACTACCCCTGACTTCGGAAGTTCATTTCCGAAATGCAAGAAAAAGGCGTTTTCGGAGATGCATCTCCGAAAGCGCTTTTTTTTTTGAAAAAATTGTCTTATTTCGGAAGTTCATTTCCGAAAACAGCATTTCGGAAGTTCACTTCCGAAATACTGCGCGTTCTGCAGATTTAACAAAACACTCCCCCTCCCCCATTCATTTATCCTAACTCAAATCAAAACACAACCCCTCTTCAAATTTTCTGCCAAAATCAAGTGTAAGCTCAAAGAGCATTCCCAAGTCTTCTTCCAAACTCATCATCAAACACTAATTGGTAAGTTCTACATTGTTTTTTCAAGTTTTAGATCTATTTGAATAAACTCTAATAGGGTGTTTAGAAACTGAAAAAATCACATTAAGATAGGTTAGTACTGATATTAGGATGTTTAGTAGGCATAAAAGTAGTTTTGGTTTAGGTTATTTGGGTCTGCCATTGGAGGCTGTATTGAAGGTCTGCGCAGAGGTGTTTCGGAAGTTCATTTCCGAAAACACCTCCATCTCAGTTTTCGGAAATGAACTTCCGAACTGTACCAGAAGTTCTTTTTTTTTTGTTTTTTCATTTGTCTCGCATATTAATCGATTTCGATTGTTTACAGGAACATGTCAGGCAACCAACCAGCACGCATCAGACAGGGGAGAGAGTCCCAGACTGCATCGGCTAGACGCGAGCGGGCGGCGGCGCAGCTAACGTCGACCCAGGGACGGGGGCAGGGCCGGAGACGCCGTGTGCGAGTTCCCGTGGACGTGGGAGAGGGTACATCTGGTTCAGGATCTAGGAGTCGGCTGGCTCGGGCATCTTCTTCCCGCCAGCGAGAGGAGGAGGAGGAGGAGGTGGCGGCAGTGACTTACCACGAGCCGGAGGGGGTACCGGAAGTTGACCCTCCAGCCGGGGAGGAGGATGAGCAGGAGGACCGCTATCCGGGAGGGTCCTTTGACACCTCTGTGCTGATTCACTACCACGATCACGTCGCTCGGCGGATCTGGGAGGGAGAGGTATTTTTTTTAATTTAACCGTTTAATTGTCACCATTTTTTATAGTTTAACCGTTTATTTGTCGCTTATTTAATATATGTCGCTTATTTAATATATGTCGTTTATTTGTTTTTTTTTTCAACAGGAGCGAGAGCCGTTGAAAATGGTGAACCACGCTCGGAAGATATTTAGTCTGTTTAAACCAACAGCTGAGTGGTTTAACGACCATGTGCGAGGTTCAGGGCTTTGCGGGCTCTGCATGACGGGTTACACCACCATCAGCACCGGCATGCAGGGGCATTTGTGGAGCGCTGGCACAAGGAGACGTCCTCTTTCCACCTGCCGGTTGGGGAGATGACGATCACCTTGCACGACGTGCATGTCTTCTCCACCTGCCTATTAGAGGGCCACTGTTGCACCGCTCCCGAATCCAGAGGGTCGAGGCCATTGAGTGGATGACGCTCTATTTGGGCATGGAGCACGAGGTTGCTCACTTTGAGTGCGTCACGACATCTGGGCCTCATGTCCGGTTCACCACACTGAGCACTTATTTTGAGCACCACCTGGACGCGGCTGCCGAGGCTGAGGGTGAGGGTGACGAGCTATTCACACAGTATCACCGCGGCTGCGCTCTCCGGTGCTGGTACATGCATGTGGTAGGCGCTGCATGCTTTGTGGATAAGAGTGCCAGGTACGTCGACGTGACCTACCTCCGCTACTTCATGGATCTGGATACTGTTCACCAGTGGAACTGGGGGGCAGCTACTCTGGCATACCTCTACCAGAAGCTGAATGAGGCCTCCAACTGGAGGACGAGGCAGTTGGTCGGATCCTGCACACTACTTACGGTACGTTTTATTTTAACACATTATCATATTTATTTATTTATGTTTCGTATTTATTTTTAATACATTATCGTGTTTCTGTTTCAGAGCTGGATCATCTCCTACTTCTCCCGCATCCACGGCTTTCACATCGATCCTGCATACGTGGACGCCATGCCCAGGGCCGCCAGATACGCTCTCTAGAGGGGGAACGATGCGGTGGGACCATACCGTTTGTACCTGGACCGCACGATGCACGACGACGTCACCTGGAGGCCGTTCATCGACTACGCTCAGATTATCCCCTTTGACGGCATTGCTCTATATTCAGGCTGGTTGGCATGCGGGACCGGCATCATGGTCCGGTATCTCCCTGAGCGGTGCATGCGTCAGTTCGGATTCGTGCAGCGGATACCCAGGTCACCCTTTGAGGCAGCTCCCGACACAGTGACCCGAGTGCAGCTCACTGCCATATGGGAGGACTGGCAGCATCATGTGGTACCGCAGGAGTACCGTCTCACTCGGGTCACACAGGACTGGCACAGTGAGGAGGGGTACGTCACATGGTTCTACCGGGTGTCCCATCCTCTGCTGAGACCCGACGTTCCCAGCGCTCCTAGGCCAACACATGAGGAGATCCTGGAGAACCAGCAGGCCGAGGATGACCACGCCATTGATCTCCTGCCGATCTTCCAGCGGATAAAGATGCTTGGGCGGGACGCGTTGGATCGAGGTGTCGTTCATCAGGGCGGTCCAGATGCAGTCGCCGTGATGGAGATGATCGTCACTGATGCGGGCCGTGCGGCGGGGTACAGGCGGCAGAGGAGGGCCCAGGGTGAGAGGGTTAGGCACACCTAGTAGTGGTCGAGTTTATTTATTTTTTGTTTTCGGATTGTATCTTTAGCACACTATTTTTATTTGTTTCGGTTTGTATATATTATTTTCATCGGATTAGTATTTTTTTTGTTTATTTATCATATTAGTATTTTCAGTTTATCTATTGCTTATTTTATTTGGCGTTTACGTTTAATTAAAATGCGAGACTGTTTTAGATAAAACATAAAAAAAAAACACAGTTTCTGCATAATTCGGAAATGAACTTCCGAATTCACCCCCCATGAGGTGTTTTCGAAAGTTCATCTCCAAAGACACCCCCCATGAGGTGTTTTCGGAGATGCACTTCCGAATTATGGAAATTTTTTTTAAAAAAAAAAACGCTTCGAAAGTTTATTTCCGAAGCAGGGATATTTTGGGATTTTCGCTGGGGTGACCCCCATAGAGAGGTGGCTAAAGAAATTCTCTTATTAAATAGGGAAATGTTTTAAGTTTGTATATTATTTCAGTAAGATTTTTAAGCTCGTTGTACTCACTTTATATGTTAATGGTATCTATCCGTCATTTAAAATAAAATGTATGTCATGTCACTAATTATGTTTTTTTTTTTCAACTATAAGAATATATTATATATGTTAAAAAAAGTTTTTTCTAATTTATATTTTATAATTTAAGACAATTATAAGATATTATTAACTCAAGAACACTTGAATGAGATGATAAAAAATCTCTTTAAATTTAACTAAAATTTCTAAATTCGAATTCATTCTTAAGCACATAATAATAATGTTAAATTCTCTTAAGAAAACATTATATCGTCTATTGTTGTCTTCTTTGACTCGAAGATTTGGTCTCCACAATTGCACGCATAATATATACATAAAATAAACATGTTTTTTTTAATAATTTAATAGGTTGATTGTATTATAAAATATTTCTGGACTAAATTAATCAACAAAAACGCGTAAACGAACAAAAAAATATTTCCTCAATCTCATAAAAATTGTCTTATTTGTATTTTCTCTCTCTCTCTCTCTCTCTCTCTCTCTCTCTCTCTCTCTCTCTCTCTCTCTCTCTCTCTAAATAATTGTCCTTTTACTATCTTAATATAATATTTATTATTATTTTTCGTTATTATATTCCTATTTATTAAATTTCATTTTATTCAGTTATTTTATTAACTATAATTAATATGAATATTTTAATAAATAATATTAATTTTATTATTAAAATCAAGATATTTAATATTTTTTTAAGAATTACGTATTGTTTAAATATGAGTATGACACCTTTATAAGATGGAGGAAACGATACATTTGACAGGAACTCTAGTCCTTTAAAATTTTAAGGCTTAAATACATTTTTCGTCCCTGTAAGTTAACGTGTTTTTGATTTTCGTCCCTGTAAGTTATTTTTTTGGGTTTTAGTCCCTATATCTTACTTTTTGCTTGAGGTTTAGTCCCTAAAGCCAAATTCCGCAGGAAAATCTGCAGGTTACCTTTCTTGTGAAATTTCCTACGAATTTTGATTTTAGGGACTAAAACGAACACGAAATTGAAATATAAGGACTAAAACCTAAAAAAATAACTTACAGGGATGAAAATCAAAAACACGCTAACTTACAGGGATGAAAAGTGTATTTAAGCCAATTTTAAAGGACAAGTGGTGCGCTGGTTCTGGGTTTTGTCTTTTCCTTTGATGAGAGTGTCCTTTTTTTTCTTTTTGTTTTGGTTGTTTGCTATTTTTGAGGTTTTATTTTTCTGTTCTAGTTGAACACGTGCATGTAAAAAGGGGTTGTTGGCTTATACCTACCATTTCTGTTGTTCGTTTGAGGGTCACATGATGGAGATCCTGGTCCATTACAAGCTGTAAAAAAAACTTTTCTACAATGATTAATCAGTTTCTATCCTTATGTCTATTGTCTTGTAACCATCACGGGAAAAAAGTAATAATGCCACAAATAACATAGGCAAAAGAATCAATGTACCTCTTGAAGTTGTATAATTGGCGGCAACAATGGGCGGGAAGAGAGGATGCAGAAATTTCAATAAGAATTTGTGTAGAGGTTTCTATAAATAATGTGAATGTGATTAGCAATGGCGGCAACAATGGCCGGAAAGAGAGGATATGCAGAAATTTCAATAATAATTTGTGAAGAGGTTTCAATAAATAAAGTGAATGTGATTAGCAATGGTAGAGTTTAAGGTTATGTTTGAGAGTTTGGAGGGGACGGAAAAACTTTCGAAAATAAATTTTTAAAAAAATATAAGAAAATATTTAATATTTTTTAAAAATAATTTTATATAAAATGATAAAAGAGTGTATAAAATTACTATATTATTAATTTTTCGAATACTATAAAAAAAAATATTTTGAAAATTTCATGTAAACCCTCCAAAAATACTCCTTCTATAAAAATTTTGAATTCCTCATATTAAAGAGTTTTTGATGTTATGAATAACAACAAACTCTCTAAAATTCTCCCAACCAATCAGTCAATTCTTTTTACCTAATCTATCTATTTTTTCAAAATTCTCCTCTCCCTTTCCTTTCAAACTCCCAAATACACTATAAAGAGACATACTTTTAGAAAGAGAGAATATTGTTTTGAGGAGGTTTAGAAAGTTGTATTCAGTCATTAAAAAAGTCTATAATATATATATATATATATATATATATATATATATATATATATATATATATATATATATATATATATATATATATATATATATATATATATATATATATATATATATATATATATATATATATATATATAATGTATATTTTGAGAATGTTATTTTTACGTGAGAATATGATAATGAATATGAATTATTAGATTTTATAATAAATGGTGGATATTATGTGTTATTCTTTTTTCTCTCTCCATCATATATATATATATATATATATATATATATATATATATATATATATATATATATATATATATATATATATATATATATATGAGGTAACAAATTACACCCGAAAAGTTACATCACGAGTTACATTCGCTAAATAACTTCATTTCGAATAAATATTTTTTAAAATCAACAGTTTGATTGAAACATACTATCATATATATTAATCTCAAACTTTATAGGTATGATCTATATGATATTATACTTCAATCCAACGGTTAATTTTAAAAAATATTTATTCGATGTGAACATTCTTCGAGTATAATTTGATCTCTCCTTATATATATATATATATATATATATATATATATATATATATATATATATATATATATATATATATATATATATATATATATATATATAAGGCAAAATATCATTTTTGTTCCCTTAACTATACCCCAAGGTCCATTCTGGTCTCTTATCTTTAAAAAGTGTCAAAGTGGTCCTTTAATTGTTCAAAAAGGTCCACATTAGTCCTTTTCGTCTAATTTTCACAAACAACGTTAACTTTTGCATGAGTGGCATCCGATATGGCATCTTTTTGTATGCGTGGCATCTGACTTAGCATATATTTCATAAATGTCATCAAAATTCCAAGAAAGTATGTTGGTAGTTGAACAAATGACAAACACTAGACCACTTCATCCTTTTTATCTAATTTTCAAATCAGTAAATATAATAAATAAGTAAGTAAATGACAAACCAGATATATAAGGTGTTTTGTCTAGGCCATGTTGTATTTGTATAAATATTTTACAATTCAGATATATATATTTAAAAATCAACTTTTGTTTTAGCTTTCAATTAACTCCCTTGAAAAATGGAAAATAGTTTGAAGCTTCAAGAATAACAACAAAACTTAATTTTACATTTCTCTGTTTCTGAATTATAAGCAATTAGTATTTTTAATAATAGGAAAATATTGAATGTTATAAGCTTCAAACTAAGTTGGAAAAAAAACTGTGAACCTAACATGAAGTCCTCCATGAAGAAAATTTCCAGAACGAAAATCTGGAATTTTCAGATTCCCGCGAGTTATGATTCAACAAAAACGCAAGCAAGATTTGAATTCGAAATCCTCAAAGAAAACCACCATGTTAATTTCATCAATTGTAAACCGGAAACATAAAATACATAAATTGAGAACAATAGATTTTTAAGAAAATATCCTAATTATAACTTCAGATTCAAAATCAACCAAAAAACCAAGAATCCACAAACCAAAACCAGCAGCATACCTAATCTATCCTTCAACAAATCACAACTTTTCTTCATAGCCGCTATAATAAGAAGAATCGGTACAGATCAAATACGACGGCAGATGTAGTATAATGAAACGGAGGTGAAAACGACGGCCGCGATGAAGGGGAAAGAGAAAGAAAAGCCATAAGAGATTTGTGATGGATTAATGAAAAGAGATTGAATTTGATAAACTAACAGATCTGCAAAAGGAAAATGAGTTAGAATTGCAAAATAAAAAAGGGAAAAGTAATTAGGTAGAAAGCTTTATGAAAAGTTTTGGGGACTGAGATTGAGATCAAGAAATTGGAGTTCTTATGGATCTAAATCCATTGTTTTAATCAATTTAATAAATTTGGTCAATTACTTCTAATTTAATTAATAAATCCATTGTTTTAATCAATTTAACAAATCTAGTTTAATTTTAATTTAATTAATCAATTTAATAATAATAATAATAATAATAATAATAATAATAATAATTATTATTATTATTATTATTATTATTATTATTATTTATTGTTATTATATTATTATTATTATTTATTATTATAATATTATAATTATAATTATTATAATTGTTTTTTTATTATTACTATTATTATTTATTATTATTATTATTTATTATTAATATTATTTATTATTATTACTATTATTATTATTAATATTATTATTATTTATTTTTATTTTATTCTTCACACAAAATAACCCACATGGCAATTAAAATAACCCACAAGGCAATTTAAATAAACACGTGTTTGCCACGTGTATGCCACATACTCCATTCCATTTACTTTGACTAACGGGAATGACAAAAAGGACAAACGTGGTCCTTTTTGAACCATTAAAGAACCATTTGACATTTTTTAAAGATAAGAGACCAGAATTGACATTGGGATATAGTTAAGTGACAAAAAAGATATTTTGCCATATATATATATATATATATATATATATATATATATATATATATATATATATATATATATATATATATATATAGTAGAGATAATATAATTTTAATTTTGCTTTTCAAGAAATTAAAATATTTTTATGCTTAATCACACAACACCCATAGTCAAGGAGCAAATACACCACACCACGCATCAAAATCCTTACAATGATCAGAACCAAACAAAAATACATCGTTCTCCTACCAGTACATAATGCTTGAGAAAATAACAAAATCATACCCCACTTTCCCCAACATGAGGGCACTTGCGTCATATATGTTGACCAAAAAAATGCCTCCATCCAATTATTCCACTACCTATTATATGAATAATGCTACAAATATATTTTCTATCATATACACATAATCCACTCCCATGTGGAAAAGTATATATTAAATATTTAAGTAATGGAATTTTTTAATCAATTTTACTAATTTATTGAGGAATACAGGTAGATATATATGTAGATGCGAGAAATAATTCCGTCACATCTATGTCAATTTCTAATTATCCGCTGCGTGCATGTGGAAGATTTATTGGGGAATACATGTATATTTTGTGATTCCTTCTACTGAAACTCCACTGAAGGTACACACTCTTTACAAATGACCCACCAATATTACATGTAGATGCTTCACATGTGAGAAATCCAATTCGAATCACATAGAAAAAGAGATGGCAAAAATACACTCAAGCACATTATATCATTAGCATGTATCATATCAAAGACTTGACTTTATGATTAATACTTTTTCTATATAATATACACTCATTCATAACTATCATTCATTTCTCATTTCTCATTTCTCATTTCTTATTTCTCATTTCTCATATATTATTCAAGAGAAAATTTCCAATCTCTGTAGATTCAATTTTTACAAAGTTTTTTCCTCAATAGTCGGCCCAAGTTCTGTTTTCTTGCCCTTTTTAGAAGGGGTATTCAACACCGAACCGGCCCAATAAAAAATTACAAAATCGAATCGAACAAAATCAAAACCGTTAAAAACCGCATTTGGTTCGAATGTGTTTGAGTCATTTTCTAACAAAACCGTGTGGTTCGGTTCGGTTTGCAGTTTGTATTTTGAAATCAAACCAAACCAAACTAAACCACATTATATTACAAAGTCTTACTAACCAATATATATTTCTTTAATTCTTTAGAGAAATCAACAAATATTGTGTGTACATTTTATCATATTCTTTGTAAGACATTTATTTTAATTTACATATCAACAAAAAAACAAAAATTAAAACAACAATTATTCATTTATAAATACTTGACAATATATATTTTATTATATTCTTTGTACGATATTTATTTAAGAATGCAATTTTATGTATATAATTCTTTAGATTTATAAACTTGTAAGACCCAATTTTATATATTGAATTTTAAACTTATTTCGACAATATAAGTTTTTTATCGAAATGTATGAATGATAAAACACCAAATTATATATTCTATATGTGTATGTATGGCTCAATTTTTTAAATAAAAAAAAACGAGTCAACCGAACCAATCCAAACCGCATTATCTTAATTTGATTTGGTTCGATTTTATTTTTAAAAGTCAACCGAACCAAACCAAACCGCACGTTTTTTTCTCTCGCGGTTCGGATGATTTTTAGCGTCAACCGAACCAATCCAAACCGCATTATCTTAATTTGGTTTGGTGAATGAAAGTCACCAAAACTTTAACCCCCGCCCTTATGACCATTTGATTCTCTATGGAAGAGATATGTAAACACAAAAACTTTTGGAGAATAATTACCATAGCAACTAGATGTATGTTTAATAGAATAGGAAAGATATATTGTATGAGTTATAGTAAGAATCAAAGTGATAGAGAAATATTGTTGGGAGAGTTTAGATCGTAAGTTCTAACTTGTTTTAAAACCAAACGGTAAAGGGTATAGTCGATGTACGTATAGGGAGTGATACGACTTATTTATTCTATTGAAAATATAGCTTGGATGTATAGCGAGAGTCTCACCGAGTCCTGGTAGGATGTTGATGATCTCATAAACTAGACTTTATATGTGGGAGGACCGTTGTTGTTACGATCTGTGGGTTATATATGGGATAATATATATCCTCTAATGTACCGAATTGATTATATCCCATAGTTTTTCTTTTGAGATGTTGAGCGTCTAAGACACTTATGAGTTTCTCACCATTGGCGTTAATGTTAATATATTGCAGGCGATGAAGTTAGCCACTTGAGAGGATTTATGGATTTGGTGAGGTCTCCATTGAGATGTGTTATCTCACCCAATGTTTTAATCTTTTCTTTATAGATAAACAAATAACTGATAAAGGCAAATGAAAGATGATTTGAAGCAACTCAAATGTTTGTCATGGTGTTTATTTAGTTACTTCTAGTTTCCGTAGTATGCTTATTTTTGGATGGTACTAGAACATGAAATGAGGTATACACATACTTATGTCGCTCTTGTACTATCTTAAATTGCATAAATTTATGCTTATTTAGTGACCATGTCACCAATTACAATAAGTAAATCTTTAATGCTTTTAATCTTGAAAACATACTCTGAAATTGGTTGATTGTCTTTCTTAGCAGACTTGATTTTCGATCGATGCTGGCGAACTTTCTTTTTCGTAATCGCATCAAAGTGTTTGTGGACTCTGTAAAACACTTTGAATGCATGCTTAAACAAATGTGAAGATGTCTCACTTTAGTAGTGATAGAGAGAAATCAAATGAACAAAACATGAATCACTTTAATTTTGCTTTACAAGACAAATATTTTTAAGCCTAAATATTGATCACCTTGTCTGTTACTAACAAAAATAAGTATAATGGAACACCTTTTTCTCGGTGAGTTAATGAAGGTTGGGTTTCCAAAAAAGTCTTTATTCTTGTGAACGCCTCCTCACATTCGCTTGTCTATCTTCTTCATGGTGGTGAAGAAGTGAAAAGTCTCTTCCCATGGATAGAAAAGAAATTTGGAGAGGGCGATTAAGCCTCCTATTAGTTGTTGAACCTCCTGAACTATGGTTAGCTTCTCATGCCAATGATGGCTTGGCATTTACAGGGATTTTCATGTATCTCTCTTATAGTCAACATGAAACCCAAGAATTTTTATGCTTAAACCCCAAAGTAACATTTGAGATTTAGACAGGAAATTCTTGGAATATGCCTCTTATAGTCAGAAATTTGCCTACCTTACAATTCCTTCCCAAATTTATCTAATTGATCTTCTAGAACACATGGAAGGGCTCCTATATCTAGGGGTGGAAATGTAACACCCCAAATCTACCCGATAATAATTAGAAAATCAGAGTATTTTAAAATTTTTATACGATGAAATAGGATGTCACATTCGTCATTTAATTCACATACGGCAATTATGCCTCCACGTAGATACATAGCACTTAAACGAAAGCGAACATATATAACATAAATTTAATCCTCAAAAACACTTTATCAAATAAATTACTTCGCAGCGGAATCATCAAACTTCATAAATACTCAAATCAAGTCGTAGCATCTTTGCACGGTAACTTTAAGTTACCATTTAAAATCAAAACCATATAGAATTCAGCAAAAGAAATAATAATTAAAAAAATCGTTTTATCCCCCCGAGTGCTACGTATCAGAGCAAGACACCAACTCGAATAATAGCAACTAAAGACTTTATAAAATCACTTCAAACTTCCACCGCTATCTTGAGTACCTGTCAATTTCCCATGGTAGGGAAACATCATTCAGAAGGGGTGAGATATCGAAAAATATAAACAAAAGTATGATAATCAATATATTAGACAGGATTCATACAATCATCACCACTTCCAAACAACAGTTATAATAACAACTAGCAACAGCAGTTATAACAACAACTTTAGCAACAATTTGTAACAAAAATTATAACAATCATCCGCAACAACAATTATCACAAAATATTACAATATTTATTTCACAACTCAAACCAACACAACTTATATCAACAGCAACTCATAACAACATTAACTTCGCAACGACTCAAAATGCGGCAAAACTATGCACATGTATGTGGTACCCAGGGCTTCAGCCCCCATCGCCAATTGCCAGTTAAACCGAGGCATCAAGGCATAAGCCTTCGTCACTGATTTGCCAATCCAGGCCGTCGCCAAAAATGCATATGTATATGAATGCAACAAACACACAACAAACAACATCATCGTCACAAATGCATAAGCCTATATCGTTGCTATACCAATAAATAGAGGTATACATCATCAATGAAACATCTTGCAACTTCGCATAAAACAACAACAATTATCACCACAACAACAACAATTTCATCGAATCAACACGACAGAATCACAACAAATAATCCATGGAAAAATTCATACACCTTAATCCCACATACAATCATCGTATTCCTGGTTATATAATTCGAACCCCACTATTACCTTGGTAAATATGGACTCTTTCACCATAGCTCTAAACTTTTCTCCAAAAGAAATCCTTTCTAACATCAATTGGAGACACGCCTAAAAACCAGTTCGGGAATCAGCTTATCAGACGAAATTAAAATGCTCAAAATCAACATCGCTCCGGTCAGAACTTACCTCTGTGAGTCAGGAACGTTGTGTCCAAGTACCATAACGATCCAACGGTTGGATTAAGAGATATGCCCGATTTGCCAAGGTGACTCTATGTTGAAACTTGCTGCAAAAATTAAGGCTTCCTCCATAATTTTCTTCTTCTCTCAAGTGCTCCTCCCTTCTTTCTCTTCTCTTTTCTATTTTTCCTTTCTTCCCAAAAATAAGTTATGAGACTCCAACTCTAAAACCCTAATTTTCTACTCTTACTATCTCTTTTCTCTTAATGGGCTTAACCCATAATCCATGTATTACGTTTCTACTACTAAGACCCAATTAACTATATCTCTCGTACAACTTAATTAACCCAAATAACACAAACACACATACAATTAAATATTTCAAATAATTATTTTATCACATAATAACTAATTAAATAAATAATTATTAAAAATACCAAATAGTATAATTACTAATATAATTAATAAAAATATTAATAAAATTGGGATGTTACAGGAAAAACGGGTCTGGCAGTTGGGTATGCCCGTTTTGTCCGCACTTTTTTGTAGGACGACTAAAGTTTTAGGCCCGCACCCTCTAATTTGTCAGCCCTGCCCCATCCCGTTATTTTGCGGGCGCGGGCATTAAGATAAAAATTTATAATTTTTTGGCTTATAAGGTAAAATGCATGGGGGTCCATCCCGACCCACACTCCAATTTTTGCGGTGTAGGGTAAGGTTTTAGACCCACACCTTCAACAAAGTCCGCTTTGCCCCATTTTGTGAGAGCTTTTGCGGGGCAGACCTAAATGTGGCGGGCATGCCCGTTTGCCACTCCTACATATATCATATAGAGTAAGGGATTCATGTTTACCCCAAATTTGAATCACATATGGGCCCTATTTATTAGGAAGACTATCCCAAATTGCATCGATTTGTGCTTCTTGATCAGTTACTATGTCACCAACTATAAGGAGTGAATCCTTGATGCTTTAATCTTGAAAATACTCTAAAATTAACTGATTGCCTTTCTTAGTAGACTTGATTTCCGATTAAATTGGGTGAACTTTGTTTTCATCATCTAATGAAAGAGTTTATGGACTCATTTAAAAACTTCAAATGCAAGTTTACAAGAAAATAAGCGAGAATGAACCGCTTTAGAAATGATAGAAAGCAACCAAATTAACAAAATTTAATTTTGTACTATCCATGCTTCATAGTCATTAGAAACTATATCTTTATTAGTGTGTACTGAAGCAGGACTTTGGAGGATTTTGGAGGGCTTAAATAAATTTTCAAAATATCTTTTATGTTATTATAGTATTCGAAAAATTAAAAATATAAAAATTATATACACTCTTTTATCATTTTATACAAAATCATTTTTTCAAAAAATGTCAAATATTTTTTTATATTTTTTTAAAAATTCGTTTTCAGAAGTCTTCTCATTCTCTTCCCTCCAAACTCCCAAACATAGTCTAAGAATAAATTTTGATCTATCTTTGCTCTAAGCTTTACAACACTTTGTTGATCGACTATGTATGTAAGTCACCGTTTAGTTGTGACCAATAATTTATGAATTTTATTTAAGTGCGGTTTAACCTTGTCAAATTCTAGGCTCTTTGCAGTCAAAGTCATCTCAAATTTTTTAATACTATTAGATACATTAGATATTATCAATTTCTTTTCGAATTTTCATAATACATAAAAGTCCGAGATTGATAAAATAATATTAAAGTAAATAACTTTTTTATATTGGCTAAAAATAAAAAATAAACCATTAAAAAAATCTTAAAGTATGAATTATTCTAAAAATAAAAATCTCATAAAAGAATTATTATGTGACTCCCCCACTATAAATGAATCCTCTCATATTCCCAGTTCATTTCAAATTTCTTATTCTATTGTGTAACAAACATATTAGAAATAAATACACAATGGAGATGAAGATTGTTTTTGCTGTTGTCTTTAGGTGCCATAAGATCTGTTCTTGCTCATGATCACCACCACCATGACGAGGCCCCAGCCCCGGCCCAGGCTGTAGCTGTAGCATCACATTCTCAATTATCAGAACCAAACAACATCAACCAGCACATAATGCTTGAGAAAATAACAAAATCATAACCCACTTGCCCCAACATGAGAGCACTTATATCATATATGTTGACCAAAAAAACAAAAAGCCTTCAAACCAATTATTCCACTACGGCTCTATTTGGTAAACCATGTTTTCGAGCTTATAGCTTATGTCTTATTATCTTATATCTTATAAGCTCATATGATAATTTAGACCTGTTTGGTAACGGTCTTTTCATCACGAGCTTATAGCTTATTTTACTAGCTTATAGCTTATTTTCCAGACGCTATTTCAAATAGCGTTTTAGCTTATGTCTTATAGCTTATCATTTTTTCTTCCTTTTTTATCCTTATTATTTTAATTAAAATCCATTTTTAACCCTTATAATTTATTTTAATTTAAAATAAAATAAATATATATATATATTAAATATCTTTTATGTCATTTTACATTTATAAGTTAATTGAACCGCTAATTTTACCAAACACTTCAATTAGCTTATAAGCTATCAGTCTCAACCATCCGCTATAAGCTATAAGTCATCAGGCATCCGCCATCAGTCATAAGCTATAAGCTATCAGCTAGCTTATCAGTCAACCGCTATTTTTACCAAACAGACCCTACCTACTACAGGAATAATGCCATATACATATTTTCTACCACATACATTTAATCAACTCTCATGTGGGGAAGTATTCTATTTCTAGCAATGCAATGTTTTGTTAAATTGTATTAATTTATTGATGTGTACAGGTAGGGATCTGTTGGTACAAAACTGTTCATCTTTGTCGATTAACTGGTGGATGGCTGAAATACCTTGTAAGTTATCCAGCCCCATGCATGTGGAAGATTTATTATATTTTGTGATTTCTACTACTGAAACCCCAGTGAAGGTACATACTCTATACAATGACCCACTATCACATGTAGATGTTTCAAATGTGAGAAATCTAATTAGAAATATACAGTAAAAGAGATGGAAAAAAAACACTCAAGCACATAACATCAAACATATCATTAACATGCATCAATAGACTTGATTTTATCATTAATATATTTTATCTGATATTCACTGATTCATAACTAACATTCATTTCTCATGTTTTCATTCAAAAGAAAAACAAATTTGTAATTTCTTTAATTCAATTTTTATTTTAGTAATTATGAGTGGAGAAAATGGGGAAACTTTTTCTAGACGGTATATTGCATGTAGTTCAATTATGACGCAGTTGAAAATTCAAAAGAAATAGTTAGTGCTAAATTTAAAACAAAATACAAGTTTGTAAACGACAAACTTAACAAATAAAGCTGGAATCTATCAGAAAGTAGAAAATTTTAAATTTTTTTATAATTGATAATATTTATGGTCACGCCGAAGGTAATTAAATACAGAAAACAAATAAACTCTAATCAGTCTTTAATCTAAAATAGAATTAAATAAAAGTGTTGTGAAAAACGATGTCAAGAACAGAATATAATAGGAATTAGGGAAGATAAGAAGAACACAAGAATCGGTTAAAACAATATTACAAGTTTACAAGAATAACAAATAACCTCTCTCACCCTAAATTAGGATTTGCAGCTTAGCAATGATGAGAGACTAGTATGCTATTTATAATAAAACCTAACATACTAACTAATGAGCTTTTTCCACAAGGTCCATTACACAAACCAACTTAATAAACAAGCTAACTTAACAAATTAGGGTTTAAACACAAAAACCTAATGTAACATGCTAACAACCCTAGCATCTTCGACACAAGCATGTAAGCAACCTTCGACTTCATGCTTAATTTTGTCGAACCAAGAAACTACCCTTCGACCATACTAGAGTTCGATCCAATATCTCACAAAAAGCATGTGAAAAATAATAAAATGTTGAATTTGGGCCTGAAACGAACTCAGATAGTTTAAAAAGTCCATAGGTAAAAACAAAACAGTGTGTTTTAGATTCATGAGCTAATTCCTTATCCAGAAAGGTATAATAATAGTTATTATGAAATCAGAAGCTAACTTGCATACTTCCTGCAGAACCTTTCCGATGTGCGACTCCCTCTTGATACGCGCAACCAACCATCCTACACCAGTCTCCTTCACCTGTGAAGAACTCGACCTTGAGTTCTCTTCTTAATAAATAACGTCGCCTGCATTATATTCATGAACTCTGAGAGAGCTAGCACATATGCATTATCATTGATTTTTCAGGCCACTTTAAATGGGTCATATTTGTGTGGATGCTACTTGCGGTAAGTACCAACCTAGAGCCTCTATTTGCGCAGAAACACCATCACATGCTTTATTCTTTTGCCCAGTAGCTTCTAACTTAGCATTTACAGCTTCTTTAACAGCTACCATTTCTCGACCATATTCCCAACAACCGCACTAACTCCACGTGTCTTAGGAAACTTAGCCAAATCAATCACATGCTTAGGAACAGGAGTATAGGCCAGAGAGAATGGTAATATTCTTGTAGCTAAATACATAACGCTGTTGTAAGCAAATTCGACCTAAGGAAAAACTAAATTCCACTGTTTCGGCTTGTTGCCACAAACACTCCCAATCATACTTTCTTAAGTTCTATTGGTTACCTAAGTTTGTCCATTTGTTTAAGGATGAGTCGTAGAACTTTTGTTCAAAGTTATTCGAAACAATCTCCATAGAGTAATCCAAAAATGACTATAAATTTGGTGTCCCTGTTTGAAGTAATGGATGAAGGAACCCATGAAGACACACAACCTCCTTGAAAAATAACTTGGCTATGTTGGAAGCATTAACAGTCTACTATCACAAACACATAATCTACACCTCTTTATGTCCGAGGCAATCCCAACAATATATCCGTGGCTAAATCTTGTCAAATGTCATCAAGAATAGGTAATGGCATATAAAGACTAGTATTATGAGTCCGGCCTTTAGAAATTTTACAAGTATAACATCTCCTGACTATAACACCAACTACCCTCCTCAAATATGGTCAATAATATCTCTCTTACAGGCTTGCAATGGTCTTATCTCTACCCATATGACCGCTAAGACCACCCCCATACAGATCTCGAATTAACTTCTTTCTTAAAGACAAGCACAAAATGCATAGTTGTTCTCCTTTAAAAAGATAGTCATCTCGATTATGAAAATCCGCACAAGGATGTTTTCCACTACACTTGGCTTATAAACCTTGAACTCAACATCATCTTTATACAGCTCTTTCAGGCATTAAAAGCCCACTATCTCATGCGCTAAGGTGGTTAGCTAGGAAGCCCTCCCGCTTAATGCATCTGCTTTTTAAGAGCCTCTGACTTATGCTGAATAATAAAAGAATTTATGCAGAAAACTCACCCACCGAGCATGCATCTTGTTTATCATCTTCAGGCTATGAATAAATTTCAAAGCTTTATGGTTAGTGAATAGAATGAACTCCTTCTGAAACAAATAATGTTCCACTGGCGTAGATCTCTAAAGACTACATAAATTTTTTCAGTATAAGTACTACAATTCTGGAGAGCATCGCTTAATTTTTCGCTGAAAAAGGATATTGTTTTCTTCTCCTTATATAACACAACTGATATTCCCACTCCACTAGCATCACATTTAACTTGGAACAATTTTTCAAAATCAACAAGTGATAATATCGATATGGTACATAGCTTCTCCTTATGAGTGCAAGACTGCGCTCTTGCTCAAGTTCCCAATCAAACTTCTCTTTCTTCAAACATTAAGTAATTGGTGTAGTGATAGTATTGAAATCTTTGATAAACCTCCTTTAGAAGGTGGCCAAAACATGAAAACTACGAACCTCCGTCGCCGATTTAGGTGCAGGCCACTCCCTTATAATAGTCACCTTATCTTCATCTACCTAAATCCCTTCTTCGCGAATAACAAAGCCTATGAAAAGTAAATTGCTGGTTCTAAATGTACATTTTTCATATTCATGTGCTGCTAGTACTCCTGTAAGACTTGATCTTGTTGTATATCAACATATCATCAAAATATACCACTACGAAAGAACCAGTAAACGGGCGTATAACCTTATTCATCAACCACATGAAGGTGATAGGGGCATTTAACAAACCAAAGGGCATCATCAACCACTCATACAGTTCATCTTTGCTCTTGAAAGTTATTTTCCATTCATCTCCATTTGTGATTATGATCTAATGATATCCGTTACACAATTTATTTTCGAGAACACCTTAGAACCGACGAATTCGTCAAGCATGTCTTCTAATTAGGGAATTTGGAATTGATACTTGATAGTTATCTTTTTAATGGCTCTACATTCATCACACATTCGCCATTGATTTCCTTTCTTAGGAACTAAAAGGACCGGTATTGTGCAGGGACTCATGCTCTCATAAATTAATCCTTTTTGCAACAAATCTTCAATTTTCTCCCTTAAAATATCATTCTCCTTGGGGCTCATATGATAGTGAAGAAGGTTTCGTAAGCTGGACCCCGGGATGAGGTCAATCTGATGTTGAATATCTCCCATGAGAGGTAAAATGTTTGGGAATTCCTCTGCAGTCAACTCCTTGAAATCCTCAAGGTTCTCTAGTAGTTCTTTTAGAATTCTTGTTTCCTCCTTTACAACATTCATCATCCCTTTGATCACCACTAGACTTAAACAATCAGTTTCTTTTACAGCCACATCAGGCTCATTTTCACTCTGCGTGATCACCAAGAAAAATGACTTCTTTCCTCCTGGATTCTTATCAAAGTGCAAAACAGGTGCCATAGCAATTTTATGGGTGCCTCATGTAAACATCATCACATGATCTCATCCTTGATAAGTGATATCATTATCAAACTTCCAAGGTCTTCCAAGTAAATTATGATAAACATCCATATCAAGAACATCACAATGTACCTCATCTCTGTAATGTTCATGGGATTCTGTGGATAACTTAGCTTCAAATAATATACCAATTTTTGCGACACTAGATTCTCCGTGCCACCATTATCCATGATCATATTACACAATTTGTTCTTGATAGACGCCCTAGGTGAACAAGCGAGCCATAGACGACAAAGGTGGCGTAATCTTTACCTTCTTCATATCCATTCATTTGGAGCTCAAATCTTCACCCACTTTGTTCATTTGTTTCTTCAGCTTCCCAGTACGGTACTCTTCAACCTCTTCATTCGTTTTTTCTTGGTTTGTGTTTTATATGCTCAAATCTTCACCCTCTTTGTTCATTTGATTCTTCAGCTTCGAAGTACAGTACTCTTCAACATCTTCATTCCTTACGTGTCTAAGATTCTTTAGCTTCGAAGTACGGTACTCTTTAACATCTTCATTCCTTTTTTTCTTTGTATATATGCTCACGTCAGTATGAGAGTATATTTTTCATATGCTTTAGGTTTAGATTTGCTTTAGGTTTAGATTTTGATGTGTCATTCACACTATTATACGTGTATTAATTTCAAAAGTTGTTATGGATCGTAGTTGGATGAAAGCCGATAAATTAGATCTGGTTTACGAGAAAGAAGTTCTTGAATTCCTTGAATACATTGATAAACATCTTCCCACCAATAATGGTATATTTTATTATCCTTGTGTTGTTTGCTCGGATATCAATAAGGCTACAAAGAAAGAAATATTCTAGTACCTTTGTTGTGATGGTATATGTCAAAATTATATAATATGAACGTGACATGGTATGATGGATAAAGAGAAAAGTCGGGTGCCACAAATTTAAAGAGTGGATGAAGATGAATATATGGAGGATCAGCTAGAGGATATGTTCTGGGATATTGAGGAATATTCCTTTAAGAATGCTTATAGTTATGATACCTTATGTAGTGATAAAGACACCATTTTATATAAGGGATGCACAAATTTTGCATGATTGTCGGCGGTGTTAAAGTTGTTTAATCTGAAGGCAGAAACTAAATGGTCGGATAAAAGTTTTACGAAATTACTTGAATTGCTAAAGCAAATGTTACCAAAAGATAACATATTGTCGGATCTTTGCTATGAGACCAAGAATATTTTTGTTTTCAATTAAACATATTAAATACTTGTCTTATGAAATACTATATTGATGTTAGTGTGTTTTATACTATAATTTTTTTTTTTTTGAAAAACTATGTTGATACCGGAGAAAATGTGTCACTAATTTAAATAAGAGATATGCGTATCACTTATAAATTGATACAAAAATTGTTATCACAATTCACAACAATGTGCAAATCAATTTTTTTGGTTATAAGTAATGAGTGAAAATTAACAAAATTTTACAAATTTTGTTATCTTCTATTGTGGAAATTACAACAAACAGAAAAAATGGAGCTAATAATCAAAATATAAAAAAGTGTATTTTCAACTATCTAAATGTGTTTGTATTATAATATAGTATGTTTCTTATTGAATTTTATATAATTAAAAAAAAAAATTAAAAGTGTATTACATTGGTGTAAATAAGGAAATATATTTATACACAGGAGAAAATGCATCACTAATTCAAATATGAATAAAGTTTATCATACATAAATTGATAAAAAAAAAAGTTCACAATAATGTGTGAATCAAGTTTTTTTTTTTGGTTTGTTGTAGTTAGTCAAAAGTAATACATTTTTATTAAATTTTGCTATCGTCTGTTGTGAAAATTTTATCAAACAAGAAAATGAATTTACTAAATATACAAAAGTGGGTATTTTTCAGTTATCTAAATGTGTTTATACTATAATTGAGTATGTTACTAAAGAAATTTTATATAATTAAAATAATAATTAAAAAATACATGATATTAAGGGAACATATTTTGTTGATATAAATACGAAAAAAATATAACTTTTTAAAATTAATTAATAATATTTTCACATTAGAAGGGGCTGGATTTAGGCTGTATAACTTGGAGCTTATAAAATATAAAGGTAAAATGCACACAAGTATATTCTGTTAAGAATAATGAAATAATTGAAAGCAGTAGCAGATAAATCACAAAATGTTACAGAAGATGATGTGTGTTCAAACATCTGTGACAGTCATTTTGAACAATTTTTTGTTATCTTATTTTAACTAGTTTTTGTTATTTCATTGATTAACCAAATATTTATTGCATTTTAACTAAATTTCAGTCTTTACATTTTATTTCAGTTTTTATATAAATTTTAGAAAGTATTTATAGGTCATAATTAAATAATTAAATGTTTAAAAGTTCATCATATGACCAAGTTATTTATTATCATATTTATATAATAAAATATAAGTCAATATTATTTGTAATAAGATCTATTATTTTTCTTTTGTAATAATATATTAAAAAGTTAGAAAAATTAATATTATTTTTAATTTTTTTTCCGATAAGCACTTTTATTAAACGCACAAGGGGTGCAACCCAATACAAAAGAAAACGGACAAGAACAAAATCAACGACAAAAGAGAAAATAAAACTATCCTACGCACCAACATAAGCGCAAGGATTGCAAAGCCAAACCTCCTTCGTGCTATTTCCCCTACCTTTAGCAAGAATAGATAACCAATCTCAACCCAAATTCTTAATGACAATCAAGATTTCGGTAGGATTCCAAAAATATTCCTTAAAAACCACTTTATTTCTTCCCAACCAAATGCACCAACAAACCAAAAGCCAAAGAAAAGCAAAAAAGAGCGGTTTGACCACCCCCTCAACTTCTCACAAATATAATCGGCCACCACCCCAAACCCCATCTCATTCTCTAAGGTATCATCCATCGCCCCCACATCCACCTCCAAATCGGAGCCCTACCAATTAAACACCTCCTTACAAATATTTCTCATATGGGCACACACAAGAAAAAGATGACCCTTCGATTCTTTCTCCAAACCACACAGAGGACATAAAATATCACTAACAATTCTTTCTATACCTCGAATACAAAGAGCCCGACGAGTAGGTAGAGAATTAAACAACAACCTCCACCCGAAAACTTAAACTTTACTAGGAACTCTAGCTTCCCATAATCTTTTTAACTCTAATTTACTCCCATCGTTCAAAACATCATCCGAACTCCTTAACGAATAAATCCACCGAAAATAATTTTTAACCGAAAACCCATCACCATGCCTCCACCAAATCCACTTATCTTTCACCCCCGTATTTGGCATCACCCCTTCCAAAAGGTTAAACAAATTACTCCGATCACAAGCTACATCCCCCTCCAAAACATCCTCCGAAAATCCCAAATCCCACTTCCAAACATTATCCACCCAACCGCCCATATTAGCAACACAAGAAGAAGAAGAAGAAGAAGAAGAAGAAGAAGAAGAAGGAGAAAGAGAGGAAGAACTAAAATTAGGCATAGATCAAAAACTAAAGAGATGAGGAAAAAGTACCTTAAAAGGCGTAGGCCCTAACCAAGCATGCTCCCAAAACCGAGTACCTTCACCATCCCCAAGTCTCCTTGAAATGCAATTAGAAAACCATGGCATATCATTGACTTCAAACCCGCAAACATTACGAACATCCCTCCACCACAACGAAGATTTCAATAAAATTCTTTCCGAAATCACCCCACAAAGAGCCTCCATCCCCGCACCATACCTAAACTCAAAAAATTTGCACCAAATCGCCTCCTTATCCGATAAAAATCTCCAACCCCATTTACTCATCAAAGCAAGATTGAAAATCTCAATATTCTTCACTCCTAACCCCCCCTTTTTTACGCGAACGACAAATCTTCTCCCAACTAACCCAACATACCTTCCGATGATCCTCGCTTCTTCCCCATAAAAAGTCCCTTTGAATTTTGACAATTTCATCCAACACATTCTTCGAAGTTTTAAAGAAGGATAGTATAAAAATGGGAATACTATTAAGAACCGAATTAAGTAAAGTAACTTTACCTCCCAACGAAAGATGCTTGCCATTCAAACCACTCAACCTCTTTTTAATCTTAGAAATTAAACAAGACCGTAATTCCTTCCTTCGGTGGTTACCGCCAACCGGAATGCCCAAGAACACAAAAGGAAACTTCTCCACTTGACACCCCAAGAACAAAGAAGCCCCTACAAGAACCTGCACCTCCAGGTGCACACCAAAAAGCTTACTTTTATTTAGATTAATGCACAACCCCGATACCAACTCAAACCCTCGTAACAAAGCCTTGACACACCATAAATTCTCCTTAGAGCCATCACAAATGAGAACTGTGTCATCCGTAAATTGCAGCATCTCAAAAGATAAATCAGAAGAAACCTGAAAACCTTTGAAACTACCTTAGGCAACCGGATTACGCATCATACCTGCTAAACCTTCTGCCACCAACAGAAAAAGGAACGGAGAAAGAGGATCCCCTTGACGTAAACCTCTAGAAGCCTCAAACTCCCTCGTAGGTGAACCATTAACCAAAATAGAAATAGAACTAGAAAAAATCGTACCTTCCATCCAAGATAACCACCTAGCACCAAAACCCATGCGTTTCAAGACATATCTAAGAAACTCCCAAGACACACAATCATATGCTTTCTCAAAATCCACCTTCAACACCAAACACTTCTTCTTACTCCTCTTAGCAAAATCCAACACCTCATTGATAACTAAAACCCCATCAAATAATTGCCTTCCTTCGCTGAACGCCGATTGAGACTTAGAGATCAACTTCCCCATCACAACCTTCAATATAGCTGCCAACGACTTTGATATTAACCGATACAAACAACCGACCAAACAAATCGGTCTAAACTCATCAATTCTTTGAGGACAATCCACTTTAGGAATAAGCGCCAAAAACAAAGTCGTAGCCGCTCTAGGAAGAGAACCCCGCTTATAAAACTCCTGAACAAAGTAAAACAACTCCTTATTGAAAAAGCTCCAAGACTTCTTAAAGAACCCCAACGGAAAACCATCCGGACCCGAACTTTTCTCACAATCACTAAGCCAAACAATTTTCTTTATTTCCTCCATGGAAAACGGCTCCTCAAGAATCTTACTTTCCTCCACCAACTAACCGTTAAAACCAACTTCATCCAACATCGGTCTACCCATACACGGCTCCGAAAACCGATGTTTAAAATGGTCAAACACCTCATCTTTGATCGCTTCGACATCCTCTAAAAGGCCACCATTCGAATTAAGACTCACAATATTATTCCTCCTAAATCTTGCACGCATAAAAGAATGAAAGAATTTAGAATTAGCATCCCCTTGTTGAATCCACCGACATCTAGACTTTTGACATACATACTCTCCCTTCTTAACATAGCCTCCCACACTTCCTTAGAAGCCTTCACTCTATTAGACTTTTGACTTAATATTATTTTTAATTAAGTCATCATAATAAAATAGAAAATTAATTAATAAAATAAATTATTAGATTTAAAAAAAATATGAACAATTTGACTTGGATTAGCCTAGCATAAGATAGTATATATAAAATTTTATAATTTTTTTAACTAATTGAGTTTTCTCCATACTATTATCAACTGTGATAAAATTTCAAAATCCTTAGCAAAAATTATCAACCCTTAGCTTAATTTCTCAAAATTTTGTGGGTAACATAATTTTAATAACATTTTTAAAATAAAATTTTTTAATTGTAAGTATGAATTCACACATGATTACAAATTGATTTAATTACAAAAATAAAATTGTTATGCGTCAAATTTCTATAGAAATATCTATAGATAATTTCTTTTGGGATGAACCAGTGGTGGATAGAGCTGTCAATGTGGGCTACCCGGCCCTAAACGGGTCGGTCCTAGCGGGCCCTGGGCTTTTCAGGGCTGGGCCAAAAAGGCCCTGTATAATATGGGCTCGAGATTTACTACCCGAGCCCGGCCCTAGATGGGTTTCGGGCTACCCGGGCAAAAATGAGCTTTTTTATTTAAAAAAATTAAAATAAAAATTCATAATATTTATTATAAATAAAATTAAAAATTATGTTATTTTAAACATAATACATTTTTAAGTACTATATTATCTCTTATAAATACTATAATGTGTTTCTAAATACAATATATGTCTAAATTGTATAAAATAATACTTGAATATTTATTATAAGAGAAAAACTAATATAGTACGATGGAAAACAATTGATTATATTAATGTATGATATTTAAAAGAGAAAGATTAAATAAAATAGAGATAAAATTTAGTGAAGTGAGAAAAGTCAATATGCTATTTTGGAGTAAGATAATATAAATATTAATATATTTTTTTAAAATTTATAATTATGCCGGCCTGATGGGCTACCCACGGCCCATATGGGCTAACCCTAATGGGTAGCGGCTTTTCAAGACTGGGCTAAAAAGGCCCTGAAAAATATGGACTCTAATTTTAAGGCCCAAGCCCTATGATTTTTCGGGCCTGGCAGGCCGGCCCATATGGGCTAGCCCATTTTGACAGCTCTAGTGGTGGAGCCACGATGTGGATAACACAAGCAAGAAAAGCATCATCTTTGCAAATTTGTGGACAACATGACTTTTCTCATCCATGATGATAAGGCC
Source organism: Vicia villosa (assembly GCF_029867415.1). Taxonomy (NCBI): domain Eukaryota; kingdom Viridiplantae; phylum Streptophyta; class Magnoliopsida; order Fabales; family Fabaceae; genus Vicia; species Vicia villosa. The sequence continues at coordinate 107,830,974 of NC_081180.1, read as the reverse complement.
CATCCAAATTAGATACTCTCACTTTACAGATAATAAGGACTCAAAAAAGGAAAATATATTATAAATTTCCATTTCAATAAAGAAAATTGACACTTTATACCGACACCTATATAACTTGCAATAGTATGTTACCAATTTTTTTTGTGACTGACACTTGAATCTCAAGTAAAGAACAATCTCTTAGTATCAAGAATCTCATAGATCTCTTGAGTTTATGCAAGAAATTCCCAAAGCAATAAAGAAATTATCAACTTATATATATATTCATACATAGCATTATATATATAAACATCATTTGATTTTCTTCTTCATTCATATTTACACTAGCCCTTCAAAAAATGGCTCCACCTCTCACACAATCACAATCTCAAGTAAGAAAATATTCAATGAAAATTAAACACTCTAAAGACAATACACTCTAAAGACTTTTAATCAAACATGTAATATGCTTCATTCTCAAATTGCAGTGCAACCCTTAGTTGAAACCCTTAAAACTAAACCCATAAATCATATTACATGTTTGAGAATGTAAACCCTTAGTTGTTTTTCTTTACCTTGCACAGTCAGTTTATAAAACTAATGGAAATATAAACTAAACTAAACTAACCGGCGCTGGAGAAAACGAGTGACGGAGGGACGCCGACGGAGGAGAGAACGACTGACGGAGGGACGCCGACGGTGGTGGCTGGCACCGATGGTGGTGGACGGAAGGGCAATGGAGGATGATACGGAGGGTTTTTCGGTTGCAGAACAGAAAACGAAAGAGAGAAAGTGAGAAACAGTAATTAGTGAGAAGCGTGTTTTTGTTTTTAATTTTTAGTAATAAAGGCTACTAAAGCGCTTCTGAAAAGCGCTCTCATAGCCTGGTCTATACCAGCGCTTTTTAGCAAAAAGCGCTCTCATTAAACCCCCCTATAGCAGCGCTTTGAAAAGCGCTCTCATAACCCCCCTTACCAAAGCGCCTTTCAAAAGCGCTCTCATACCCCCCCCTTACCAAAGCGCTTTTCAAAAGCGCTCTCATACACCCCCCCTACCAGAGCGCTTTTTAAAAGCGCTCTCATACCCCCCTACCAGAGCGCTTTTTTTCATCATTTTCCCTTTTTTATTAATTTTGTTTTTAGCGATCCCTACGAGAGCGCTTTTTGCTAAAAGCGCTTTAGTAGCTGCGCTGCTACAGCTTAATTTTGGCGTAGTGAAGGGAGGCATGGCCACCCCAATATTTTTGTAATTTTTTTTCCATATATGTAAAGCTACTCAATTTTCCAATTTAAATTAGAAAACTACTAATTTGCCATTGAATTCTAAATCTCATATTCTCAATTACAATTTTTTCTGTAATTTTTTTTTATTTCTCATGCTTTCATTTATACCCTCCACCACCACCACACACACGTATGGCGACCCATCAACATGCAGAACGATGACGACTCTTTTTTTCTGTCTCAGTTTTTGTGATTGTTTTTTAGTATTGAGTATGACCTTTTAATTCCAATTTAGGGATTGTTTTATCATGAAATAAATTTGTAATTGAATATGGGTATTAATCAGTGAAGTATGAAGTATTTTTGGGGTTGTTTCTTAATTTAGGGATTAGTTCAATTTAGAAATAATTTTTTATGAAACGAATTTGTATAATAATAGAAATACTTGATTTACCTGCGGAATTTTCTGCGGAAAATATTCCGCAGATATACCTGCAAATTTTCCTGAAACTTTATTTAATAAAATAAAATTTCCTGCGGATAAGGAAGGAATTAGCAGAAAACTACGCAGAAATATTGGCGGATTTTGCTGCGGAATATATATTTCAAACAAAATTTCTAATTACAATACAAAATTCAGAGGTAATTTCGCAGGAAACTTTTCTGCGGATAGCTATTTTAAGAAAATCAAACAATAATACAAAATCTGCAGCTAATTCCGCAGGAAAGTTTTCTGCGAATTTTACTACACATAATCTATTTTAATAAAATAAATAGTATGCAAATTTTAATATATATTTATTTGATTCTTCAACTTATATTTTAATAATAGGTATGAAAGTTTTAAAAAATAAAATAAAAAAACTATAAAAAGTTGGAAAAAAAATCTGACAAAGATTAAAATTTAAAAAATTATAAAAAGTTCAATTTTTTATATTAAGCTAAGAATCAAACCCTAATTTTGACACATATTTCACCAAGTATTTACCACTAAGACACTAAATTTGTGAGATATTGGATTGAACTCTAGTATGGCCGAAGGGTAGCTTCTTGGTTCGACAGGGTTAAGCATGAAGTCGAAGGTTGTTCACATGCTTATGTCGAAGATGCTAGGGTTGTTAGCATGTTAAATTAGGTTTTAGTGTTTAAACCCTAATTTGTTAAGTTAGCTTGTTTATTAAGTTGGCTTGTGTAATGGGCCTTGTGGAAAAAAGCCCATTAGTTAGTATGTTAGGTTTTATTATAAATAGCATACTAGTCTCTCATCATTGCTAAGCTGCAAATCCTAATTTAGGGTGAGAGAGGTTATTTGTTATTCTTGTAAACTTGTAATCTTGTTTTAAGAGAAAGCGAAAGAATAGCAGTTATAACCAATTCTTGTGTTCTTCTTCTCTTCCCTAATTCCCTATTATACTTTGTTATTGGTATCGTTTTTCACAACAAATTAGTGCGGTGAGCGTGGAGAAGATGCCTTCAACAAAGTATGAGATTGAAAAGTTCACCGGAGTGAATGATTTCGGTCTGTGGCGCTTAAAGATGAAAGCCCTACTGGTTCAGCAGGGTTGTTTGGAAGCGTTGAAGGGAGAGGCAGCCATGAATGCAGAATTGACGGCAACGGAGAAGACGAATATGATCGAGAAAGCATACAGCGCAATTTTGTTGAGCCTCGGTGATAAAGTTCTCCGGCAGGTATCAAAGGAGACGACGGCATCAGGGTTATGGGTGAAACTTGAAAGTTTGTATATGACCAAATCGCTGGTAAATCGACTCTACCTGAAGCAAGCTTTGTATTCATTCAAGATGATTGAAGACAAAGTATTGGCTGAGCAGTTGGATATGTTCAACAAGCTGATTCTTGATCTTGAAAATATTGATGTGAAGATCGATGATGAAGATCAAGCGCTGTTACTATTGTGTTCTTTGCCTCGATCACATGCTCACTTCAAAGAAACTCTCTTGTATGGAAGGGAGTCCCTGACGTTTGAAGAATTTCAATCAGCCTTGTACTCTAAGGACTTGAATGAACGAAAAGAGCATAAACCTTCGACTGTTGGCGAAGGTTTGGCCGTTAAAGGAAAACTCTTACGAAAGGATGGTAAGTTCGACAAGAAGAAAGGTAAAAGTCAGTCGAAGTCTTACAGTGGCGAAGCATCTGGCATTCGATGCTACCATTGTAAGAAGGAGGGTCACACGAGAAAGGTGTGCCCTGAACGCCTGAAATATCATGGAGGTAAGGATAATGGCAACGCTGCCATTGTTCAAGATGATTTCGAATCATCTGATGTTCTTGTGGTTTCAAGCAGTGACTCTAAGAAGGTGTGGATTATGGATTCAGGTTGCATTTGGCACATGACTCCAAACAAAGACTTGTTCGAGGAATTATGTGATCAAGATGGTGGATCAGTATTGCTGGGAAACAACAAGGCTTGCAAGATTGCAGGTGTTGGATCTGTGAGATTCAAGCTCCATGATGAGTCAATAAGGTTGTTGACTGAAGTCAGGTATGTTCCTGATTTGAAGAGAAATCTGCTTTCTCTTGGTGAATTCGACAAGAAAGGATATGTTTTCCAAGGAGAGAAAAGTATCCTGAGAGTCATGAAGGGTTCGAAGGAAGTCTTGAGAGGCGTGAAGAAACAAGGCTTATATACCCTTGAGGCTGAAGTTGTAAGTGGTTCGACAAATGTTGCATCCACGAAACCTTTGTCGAAAACATAAATCTGGCACATGAGATTGGGCCATGTCAGTGAAAGGGGTCTGGTCGAATTAGGGAAACAAAATCTGCTTGGTGGAGACAAAGTCGAAAAGCTGAAGTTTTGTGAACCCTGTGTACTTGGAAAATATTACAGAGTGAAGTTCAACAAAGGCAAACAAAGAACACATGGATCCCTTGATTACATCCATGCTGATCTTTGGGGGCCTGCAAGGTGTCCATCACATTCAGGAGCAAGGTATTTTCTATCCATAGTAGATGATTATTCCAAAAAATAATGGGTATTCATCCAGAAGACTAAGGATGAAACTTTTGAGAATTTCAAAAGTTGGAAGACTCTGGTTGAAAATCAGACTGGCAGAAAGGTCAAGAGGTTGAGAACCGACAATGGCCTTGAATTTTGCAATGAGGCATTCGACAGTTTTTGTGCTGCCTCTGGTATTGCAAGGCATAGAACTACTCCAGGTACTCCACATCAAAATGGTTTGGCTGAAAGGTTTAATCGAACTATTTTGGAGAGAGTCAGATGCATGTTGACTAGTGCGGGGTTAACGAAGGTGTTCTGGGCGGAGGCTGTTTCGACAGCAACATATCTGATAAACAGATGTCCTTCGACAGCGTTAGATATGAAGACACCTGAAGAAGTTTGGTCGGGACATCCACCAGATCTCGACAAACTGAGAGTATTTGGCTGCGTAGCCTATGCTCATATTAGGCAAGACAAGGTCGAACCTAGAGCTCTGAAATGCATGTTCATGGGATACCCAAAAGGAGTCAAAGCTTATAGGCTATGGTGCCTAGAGCCAGGTCACAGGACGTGTATCACCAGTCGAGATGTAGTTTTCAATGAAGCTGAAATGGCTTTTAAGAAAACTGATGATGTTGGTCGAAGTACAAAAACATCCGACGAAGAGCTGGAATAGGTAGAGATTCCTGTTGAGGTGGAGCATGTTGATGCTGAATTGCATATCCCTGATGAAGTCGAAGAAGAAGCAGAAGATGCTGTGGAAGTTGAGGAAACTGACAATGACTACCTATTGTGAAGAGATAGGTCGAGAAGAGTCATAAAGGCACCTCAGAGGCTTGGGTATGCAGATCTTATAGCTTATGCCTTAATCTCTGCAAGTGAGGTTCTAGACGAAGAACCTTGAGTCTACAAGGAAGTTATGAGGAGTCGAAATAAGACTGAATGGCTGAAGGCCATGGATGATGAGATGAAATCTCTTCATGATAATCATACTTGGGAACTGATCAAGAAACCTGTTGGGGCAAGGTTAGTCAGTTGTAAATGGATTTTCAAAGTTAAGGAAGGAATTGAAGGAGTGACGTCGAAAAGATACAAGGCAAGGTTAGTGTCGCGGGGAAAAATCGTTATCTTTTTTCGGGATGAGACACCTGATGCCTTCTTTGGGCTCGAGTGCTCAAAAAATGATTTTTCTTTTGTACGGACCAAACTTTTTATTATTTCCAAAGGAGGAAAAGGAAAAAAGCTGCAATAACCTAAAAGTGGGGGAGAGATCTTGGGTAAGAGGGTTGGTTATACGAAGGGAAGGTATTAGCACCCAACGTATCTATAGTACTCTATAGGTTTCTTTGCTTTGTTTTTCATTCCATGTTATTGAGAGGTTCTTGTGAAATAGGTGGGACCTAAGGTGTTTGTTTGATTATGCTCGCAAAGATCATCGCGATCCTCTGCATACATATCCCTTAGAGGGAATCAGAGCATCTGTAGCTCGGGGTCTACGGGTGCTAAGGTTTGAATGGTTTGAGGGAGAAGTTTTGCTCGCCAAGGAATAAGACCTTGTGCCTACGTATTCTCAAAGGGATGTTGAGAAAGTCAGAGCAATCGTAGTTCCCACTTATGCTAGTGGAAGCAAAGGAAAAGAGACAAATGTCATCTAAATGTTCGATGTATCTAATCTATATCATCACATACATCTGTTTGTTTTTTGTTTGAAAATCTTTTCATTATAAGCCCGGGGCCATGCCACTTAGGGTGCTTAGAATGATAAAGATGTTTTTGTTGTTTAGCCAGCCTTGTGGCAAAAACTTTCAATGAAGTCAGCCTTGTGACAAAAAGTTTTGATTAATCAGCCAGCCTCGTGGCAAAAGTTTCAATGAAGTCAGCCTTGTGACAAAAACTTTGATTAATCAGCCAGTATGGTGGCAAAACTGTTTGATTGATTAGCCAGCCTTGTGGCAAAAAAAGTTTGATTGATTAGCCAGCCTTGTGGCAAAAAAGTTTGATAAATTAATTGTTTGTGATGATATAGAAGATATACTCCTATCATAGAGATGATAAATGTCTAATCTCCTAGGGTTTTTGATTTGGATATTGGGGATGCTTATAAGAAGCCCGTGGGTCCTTGTACGAAGCCCAAGAGGAGGCTATCCGAGGGTCCTTGCATTGTAAGCCCAAGAGGAGGCTATGGGAGGGACAATCCAGGGTCCTTGCATTATAAGCCCAAGAGGAGGCTATGGGAGGGTCACTCGTTTGTACAAAGCCCAAGGGGAGGCATGGTATAGTTGGTCTGAGCTCTTAGAGCGATTTCACCGGGAAACCATACTCTATGTCCTAACCTAAACTAGGGAGATTCTTTGCACGAAGCCCAATAGGAGGCTATGGGGAACCTAGTGTTGTACTAAGTTGAACAAGCACACATATCACACATATGAACAAACATGAACAAGTATGAACAAACATGAACAAACATGAACAGGTTATGAATAATTATATATATATGACAAAGTGTGTGTATATAATGGAGTTTATGAAGGAAATATACCTGTAAGCATGATCCATTTGTATACCCGGGGGCTCGGGACTCACACTCGGGGAGAGGTCCACTTGAGTTTATTCAAAGCTATGTAAACAGGTTTTTACAAGGGCTTGGGACTTATACCTACATGGAGGCCCATGGTATTTTTGGGAAGATTTAAAGAAAACCTTCATTTTTGGTTTGTTATTCAAAGTTCAAAATTGATCGAGATATGCACAAAAAGGTGTATGTACAAAAAGGCGTACAATGAAATACCTAATTTCATGTACTGGAATGGGTATGTACAAAAGGGCTTGGGACTTATACCTACGTGGAGGCCCGTGTTTTATTTTATAAAACATGGTTGGTTGTTTTATTTACAGACGCGTCGTTTGAAAAACTGTTTGAAAGTTTGTTTTGAAAGAGTTTTCTGTTTAAAACTGTACAAGAAGAAAAGAAATGGGACTTACACTCTCTAATATTCGAGAGGCCCCACTTCGTTTTTGAAAAACAATTGATCAATTAAAAAGGTTTAATCAATGGTTGCTTTTGAAAATCAAAAAGAAATGGTTTATCGTTTTTGAGAAGAAATGCGATCGCTTGTTTTAAAACGATTTGAATTTGACAAAAGTCAACTTAATTAAGTTAAAACAAGTTTTAATACTTAATTAAGACCTAAGTGATTTAGGGTTTGATAAAAAATATTTACAAGTGATTAGGTTTGAAAATTAAATGAAAAACAAATATTTAAAGTATTTAAAAACACTTAAAATGTATCATTTTAAACCTATTTAAAAACACATTAAATAAATCTTTTTTTGTGATTTTTTTTGATATTGTCAAAATATGTATATTAAATAAGAGGTGTGTAAAAAATGAAGAAAAAATAAGTTGATTTGATTGGTTAAATTAAATGATGAAGTTGTGAAGAAAAATGGAAAAAAAAGTGATAAAAAATTGGGTTTTGTCTTCTAAAGGACTTGAACCCACGCCCTCTCTCTCATCAGCCAAAACTCTTGCCAACTGAGCCACGCTTGTGGCTTGTAATACATACGCTTCCATTTAATTATATATTAAACTTAACATTTGAAATTTCTGAATCAAAAATGGCGCCAAGAACACACCTTCAACTGAATTTTGAAAATCTCCAAAACTGTGTTGTTTTGATCGATCAATGGGTCTATCTCACTCGGTTTTTCACGAGGAACATGATGGTGTCCTTATAATTCATTTATTTTTGCTCTAAGGGGGTCAATTTTCGCATGAACATGAAGAACCCTAGAACTGAAATTCAATGTGAAATCGTGTATGTGCAAGTTATGATGCAATTGATTGAGGGTTAATGATCCTCATAGGTGCAGAAACAAGATGGTATGCTCACATTTCATTTATGATGCGTGCAAGTATGAGTTTGAAGTTCATGAGAACTTACCTTAAAAACGGCACAACTGAGAATCGAATTCTTGCTTGGAGGTGTTACAGAAGTTGTTTGATGATCTGGATAGCTTCAATGGACCTTATGGAAGGTGTCTGGATGCTTGGAACCATCTGAATTCATCTGGGCATGGTCATGGTACCCGACCTGCATAAGCTTCAAGAGTGAATCGAATTTGATGATTATGAGGTTATTGGCTATATGTGATGGATTGGATAGTTCATATGTGATATATGGATGATGTTAGAAGTGATAGTTTGGACATAATTGAGCCTGAATGAAAATTGGCATGATAAGGTTCATTTCATGTTCATATGGAGGTGAGATGATGATTCTGAGTTTTGGGGTGATTTGGGGTGTGTGAGTGGTTCAAACACATCCCATATGATGTTTATGAGTTGTTAGAACCATCACTTTGGCCATAACTTCAAAGGTTTGGAGGTTGAGTTTTCTACCTCTCTTTGAAACTTAAAACTTGCAATTCAAGAAAGAAAGAGAAAACCTATAATTTGTGAGGTTTTGGTGTGATTTTGGAGGTGATTTGAACCTCTATTTATAGGCCAAGCTTTCTGAATACAAAGCCCTTGCAAGTTGATTCAAGAATGATGATTTGGCTTAAGAGATAAAATGGAATCTTTCACATTAAATGCAAATGGTTAAAAGTGACTAAACCATGGTTAAATCTCAAGCTTCTTATCCTCTTCTATTCTGATCTCAAACCAGAAAAATATCTTCCAATTATTGCATTGGTGTGTCATCACTTGGATTATAGGTCATGTAGTGTAAGAACTTTGTGAAAATGGCTTGAAATTTCATGCATAATGACCTCTAATGACAAAATTCAAAACCATAGCTACACTCCATATTTTTTCATGCTCTTGGACATTTTGGAAAGCTCATGTTACACACTTCAAAACCCTAGTTGAAAGTTTCTTCAAGACCTTTGAGGAAATGGGTGAAAAAGATCCATGAACTTTGAGAAAAATGAAGTTTCAAGTGAAATTTTCCAAAGATACCAACTTTGAAGCACCATATCTCTTAAATGGTTGATTTTATGGAAAAAATTTATATGTGTCAAAGTTGTTTATTGGATCAAAATCTACAACTTTCATGTTGGAAGTTTTTTTCAGTTTGTAGGTGAAATTTTGAGAAATTCCCTTCCAAAGTTTGGAAAAAACCATTGAAAAACACTTAGAAATTTTTCTAAGTATGAAAAGTCAAACTTTTGACTTTTGATTCTTGATTGATTTTCTTGATTTTCCTTGATCAAATGACTTCTCATATCATATATTGATGATTTAAAACTTCAAAAGTCATGGTTGACCAAAATTTCCCAAAAGTCAATGGTGATCTTGTACAGTTGACTTTTTCAGACGAATCGCGTTTCTGGAAATTTCAAATGAAACAGGCTATCCTCATCAAATGAATGGTATGAATGGACCATATTGAGGTATTGGAGGACCTTGAATCATAGTTTGAGTTGTGACACCATGTCCTGATTAAAAAGTCAGTTGTTCAGTGAATTAGGTCAAAAACCCTAATTGTCGACCTGATGAAATTGATGACTGTGGATCTTGAATTGAGATACAATTTCCATTGTATATTGTCATAGGGATTATTTGAGGATGATTGAAACCTTTGATTGACTCCCTGGGGATTTTTAGGGTTTCCCAAATGTGATCCCTGATTTCAGTCCCTGATAGTTCAAAAACCCTGATCTGAGGATTTGTCTGATCAATCTTTGTATAGGAGATGTTCTGAGCCAATGGATTAGGTCAAAATGATGTACTTGGGGTTTTGAGGTCATGTCCCAAGTCATTAGGTCAAATTCTGAGCAAAAGTCAAGAGTATGCTGTCTTCAGTTAAAACCCTAATTTGGTTGATTCAAAGTCTTTGAGCTTGTTGAAATGAATCTCTGAGGACCAAATGTTGATTGTTGATGAAGATAGTTTATTTGAGATGAAGGGAGAACAAAACCCTAATTGATTATTACTTGTACTGATGAGTGATTTCCTGATTAAATCCTGCTGAGCCACAAGTAACAAACACAAGCTATGCAATTTGTTAGAGATGCAAATGATGCATATGCTATGATATGAGGTGGTATCTTAGGTCAAAAATTGGGGTATGACAGATGCCCCTATTTAAGTTTCTTCAACCTGAGATATGAAGATTGAAAATCTTTATTTTGATAGGGTGGAAGAGACTTAAATATCAGAAGACGCAAATTTTGGACCTAAGATACCAAAATTGCGAATGATGCAAGGATATCTTTACCGAGGGATATCAAAAACTGACTCCGCTGGGGAAAAGAGATCGGGAAGGATGCCTCAATCTGGTTTTAGGAAGAGAATCTGTTTTTCTTTTCGGGAAAGCAAGTGTATGCTTCACCGGGGAAGGATAGCTTTGTTAGAAAAGCTTACCTATCGACATTATCGACTATCAGCATGGGGATAGACTTGTTTAATAATGCGAAGGTGAAAGGTGTGAAACTGTGTTACCAACTATCAGCATGGTGATAGACTTGACAAGGTAAAAAGAGTTTCAAAGGTTCGGTTAATATTACCGACTATCAGCCTTGTGATAGACATGTTGAATAATATAACCAAAACAAAAGGATTACCGACTACCAGCCTTGTGATAGTGGTTTTGAAGACATGATCAATTATCAGCCGAGTGATAAAATGATCCTGGAGACTTTGCTAGGGAAATTACTGGTTATTCAGCCTTGTGAACAGTAATAAGGCCCTGATTGTCAAATGGTCTTCATGATTGATTGATTTCCTAGAGAGGAAAAAGCTTTTGAAAGAGACATAATCTGCTCAGATGATGAGGCTATTGCTTATTGTCTGTTTTTCACGACTCTGTTTGGGGAATCGGAATTTGAATCTTTGGTAAAAACAAGGTTCTAACCAAGAATGAATTGGAAAGAAATGGTCAAACAAGACTTTGTACCCATGAGGAATGAACTCAAATGGGGATTTTCTCCTTTGTTTTGAGAGGAGAAACTGAAGCAACCTTCTTCCACGAGGAATGATCTCAGTGGGGAACTGGAGAAAGAAGATGTTCTTTTCTGCTTATGGGTGACAACCTACTTGGAGAGATGACACGCCCATACTTGTTTCTTTTTTTTCTCTTCTTTTCCTTTTTTTCTTTGGGATAGATATATCCTGAACAAGTGATTTTGAAGCAAACATTGAAAAATGCAAGAATGCATAAATGATGCAAATATGATGAATGATGAATGTCATGAATGTAGCATGCATGCCGACGATACTGACAGACAAAGAAGTGTATACTGGAAAGGGACCGACGTCGCAATACAACCAGATACTTGGCAAATGTTCTTCAACACGGTGTAGATAACACGGGTGATGAATGGTGTTGCGTGCTTTAAACTTCTCTGGGGAAGATAAGCATCTTTACTGGGATGGAAGAGCTTCTTCATTGGAGATGGAAAATCTTCGTCACTAGGGATAACAGATCCTATTCACTGGGGATAAAAGAGCTTCTTCACTGGGGATAGAAGAGCTTCTTTACCTCGAGGGGTAATTGCTTCAAGAATTCTTTTATGGGACCAGAATACCGTTGTCTCAACAATTTTTCAGGGAGAATCCTTTTGTTCATCCTATGGAGACGACTGCTGATGTTCCTTCCGTTGTTCACAACTCAAAGGAAAATTTCGCTTTTATTTTGAAAAAGAAAAGTGAAGTAAATTCATTTAAAACTTTTTTTTTCCTTTTTTCAAAAGTGAATAACACAATTAAAGCGTCATTTTGAAAGCTAAAAGAAATTAGAGATTGCAGACAAATGGGCACAAGGCTCAAATTTATTTAATAGGATGGAAATCAGCTAAAGGCGTGATTCCATAGAGTATTTACAAAAGTTGGAAAATGGTAATTATGCGGAAAAGGCTACATTGAAAGCAATAACCACTATTCCCCCTAACAACTTTGAGTTCCAACTGTGCTTGTCACTTCAGATTGGCGATGATTTGATCGAAGATCCTTTGATGAAGTACAGACTCTTCAGGTGACGAAGTACGGACTGATGCAGTTACTTTGTCATAAATCCCTAATTTTTGCCTAGATTGCCCTTTCAGGTTTTCAATCTACCAGGATGAATTTTTCTGTTTATTGTCTCTAATTTTTGCCTGGACCGCCCTTTCGGGTTTTCAGTCCACCGAGACGCTCATTTTTGCCTAAGTCGCCCTTTGCGGGTTTTCAACTTACCGAGCTGTTCTTTTGTATTTTTTTTAGACAAAGTATTTCTTGACTGCATCAGCATTCACAGGATATGGGAGTTCATCACCATCCATGGTTGCAAGAGTCATGGCGCCGCCAGAAAATGTTCTTTTGACAACATATGGGCCTTCGTAATTAGGAGACCATTTGCCCCTGGAATCTGGTTGAAAAGACAAGATCTTTTTAAGCACGAGGTCACCTTCTCGAAATTCACGAGGTCGAACCTTTTTATTGAAAGCTTGTTTCATCCTTGCTTGGTATAACTGTCCATGGCATAGAGCAGTCATACGTTTTTCTTCGATTAAGTTCAACTGATCGTATCTGCTTTGACACCATTCAGCCTCTGATAACTTAGTCTCCATGAGGACTCTCATTGATGGGATTTCAACTTCTACGGGGAGCACAGCTCCCATGCCGTATACTAGAGAAAAGGGAGTTGCCCCTGTTGAAGTACACACTGAAGTACGGTACCCATGTAAAGCAAATGGCAGCATTTCATGCCAGTCTTTGTAAGTGACGACCATTTTCTTGACAATCTTCTTAATGTTCTTGTTGGCGGCTTCAACGGCGCCGTTCATTTTTGGTCTGTAAGGAGAAGAGTTATGATGCTCAATCTTGAATTCCTCACACAGTTCTTTCATCATTTTGTTGTTCAAGTTTGAACCATTGTCAGTAATGATCTTGCTGGGAATACCATATCGGCAAATGATGTTGTTCTTGATAAACCTTACAACCACTTGTCTTGTAACATTGGCATAAGATGCTGCTTCGACCCATTTGGTGAAGTAATCAATTGCTACCAAGATGAAACGATGACCGTTTGAAGCTTTTGGTTCAATCATTCCAATCATGTCGATACCCCACATGGAGAAAGGCCATGGAGATGAGAGAACGTTGAGTAGAGTCGGTGGCACATGGATCTTATCTGCGTAGATCTGGCACTTGTGACATCTCTTGGACATTGCAACCAATAGTATCCTGCTCTTAACATTTTCTTGGACATTGCATGCCCATTTGAATGAGTTCCAAAGGATCCTTCATGCACTTCATGCATTAACATGTCTGCTTCGTGTCTATCCACGCATCTGAGCAAAACCATGTCGAAGTTTCTTTTGTATAGCACATCTCCGTTCAGGAAGAAACTGCCAGAAAGTCTCCTTAGAGTTTTCTTATCTTTGTTTGATGCCCCAAGTGGGTACTCTTGAATTTGAAGGAAGCGTTTGATGTCGTGGAACCACGGTTTATCATCGATGACTGCTTCAGTTGCAAATACATAGGCGGGCCTTTCAAGGCGCGTAATTCTGACTGTAGGCATATCATTCCAATGATTGACTTTGAACATGGAAGATAGAGTAGCCAAGGCGTCTGCCATTCGATTCTGATCTCGAGGTATATGATGCAATTCAACCTTGTTGAAGAAAGTCAACAGACGTCTTGCATAATCTCTGTAAGGAATTAAGCCAGGGTGATAAGTTTCCCACTTGTCTTTGATTTGGTTGATCACGAGGGCTGAATCTCCATATATGTCGAGGATCTTGATCCTTAAGTCAATGGCTTCTTCGAGACCCATGATACAAGCTTCATATTCTGCGATGTTGTTGGTGCACTCAAATAGCAATCTGGCGGAGAACGGGATATGAGTACCCTTGGGAGTGATAATGATTGCCCCAATTCCATTGCCAAAAGCGTTTACTGCTCCATCAAAAATTAGGCCCCATCTTGATCCAGGTTCAGGACCTTCTTCAGGTAATGGTTCGTCACAATCTTTCATTTTCAAGTACATGATATCTTCGTCAGGAAATGTCAAGCTTGAGAGATTGATATTCATTAATTGGTTGATGCGCCAAATGATCGGCGAGAATGCTTCCTTTGACCGCTTTTTGAGCACGGTACTCAATGTCATACTCAGATAACAGCATTTGCCATCGGGCAATCCTTCCTGTTAAGGCAGGCTTTTCAAAGACATACTTGATCGGATCCATTTTGGAGATTAACCAAGTAGTATTGTTGATCATGTATTGGCGGAGACGTTTTGAAGCCCAAGCCAAAGCACAACACGTTTTTTCGAGCATGGAGTAACGAGACTCACAGTCTGTGAATTTCTTACTCAAGTAATAGATGGCATGCTCCTTCTTACCGGTTTCATCTTGTTGTCCAAGCATACAACCCATGGATTCTTCCAACACGGTAAGGTACATGATTAATGGTCTTCCTTCAACTGGAGGAATTAATATTGGTGGTTCTAACAGGTATTCCTTGATACTGTCGAACGCTTTCTGGCAATCCTCAGTCCATACAACCCCTTGATCTTTGCAGAGAAGCTTGAAAATTGGCCCACATGTAGCAGTCATTTGAGAGATAAATCTGGAGATATAGTTCAATCGTCCGAGAAATCCTCTTACTTGCTTTTCAGTTTTTGGTACAGGCATCTCTTGAATAGCTCTGACTTTGTCGAGATCTACTTCAATACCTCTTTGGCTGACAATGAAACCTAAGATTTTTCCAGATCTAACCCCAAAAGTACATTTGTTAGGATTCAAGCGAAGCTGATATTTCCTTAGTCGTTGAAACAACTTCAAAAGGTATTCAATATGTTCTTCTTCTGTGCTGGACTTGGCTATCATGTCGTCCACATAAACTTCGATTTCTTTATGCATCATGTCATGAAAGAGAGTAGTCATTGCCCTTTGGTAAGTTGCGCCTGCATTCTTTAATCCAAATGGCATCACTTTGTAGCAAAAGGTACCCCATGGGGTGATGAAAGATGTTTTCTCCATGTCTTCAGGAGCCATCTTGATCTGATTATAACCGGAGAACCCGTCCATGAAGGAAAAGACGTTGAACTTAGCGGTATTATCAACCAGCATGTCAATATGTGGTAATGGAAAGTCATCTTTTGGACTGGCCTTGTTCAAGTCACGGTAGTCAACACACATTCTGACTTTGCCATCTTTCTTCGGAACTGGCACTATGTTGGCCAACCATTGAGGATATTCAGAGGTGACAAGAAAACCTGCGTCGAGTTGCTTTTGAACTTCCACTTTGATCTTGTTAGCCATATCAGGGTGAGTCCTTCGCAATTTCTGCTTAACTGGCGGACATTCTGGCTTCAATGGCAAGTAATGCTGAACAATATTGGTATCCAACCCAGGCATGTCTTGGTAGGACCAGGCAAACACGTCAACATATTCTTTGAGAAGGTCTGTCAACTTACTCTTGATATCAGCATCAAGCAGCGATCCAATGGTCACTTCTTTTTTGTCTTCTTCAGAACCCAAGTTGATCTTTTCTAAAGGCTCTTTGTGAGGCAGAATGGCTCTTTCCTCGTGCTTAAGTAATCGAGAGATCTCGTCCGGGATCTCCTCTTCTTCCTCTTCTTCGGCTTCGAACACAGGAAACTCAAAGTTGGGATAGGGCATAGGGTTATTGCATTCAATGGGTTTATCAATAGTTAATCTGCACATATGATTTATATTTATTTCAGGAAATTTATGAATGCAAGAGTGTATGCAGATTTTTTTGAAAAGTTTTTTTTTTATTTTGGTTTTTTAGGATTACCATTTCCAGAAAAAAGCAAAAATACAAACATATAATGTAGGGAATTCAAAATGACACTTTATTTATGATTCATTTTTGAAACAAAGCCCTAAACACAAACTCATTTGTCTTGGGCAGGACAAAGAGGGAAACTTTTAAAACAAAGCCCTATACACAAAGTTATTTGGGCGGAACATTTAAAAGCAAAGCCCTATAAAACATCTCTCTGCTTTGGGCAAGGCAGGAGGTCAAAATAACAGCGAGGTGATTACTTTGAGCGGCGAACAACATTCGGAACGTCGACAGCCTTCCAGTAGCAACGAACTCCTCTGTGTATTATGTATTCAGGAAAATTCTCCCCAGAATTATCTTCAGTATTGACATCGTCTGCTGGTCGAGCAGGATTTGAAGGTCCTGGTTTGTCAACCTTGTTCTTTGTAGAGTCGAAATGGTCTTCTTCTACTTCTTGAAGAGCATAAGATGAGTCACAATCTTCATAATTTTCAGGATGTATTTCCCAATCTTCAGGATGAAGAGACTCATTGTCAGCGACACTTTCCGAGTCAGTTGCGGGATCATCTTCCCCTTCATCTTCAAAAATGGCATTTATGTGATAATAACCATCTTCAGGGTTATCAACCTTGGCAGATGCGTTGAAGCCGAAATCTTCAGTAACTTCAGGCTGCTGAGAAAATTGAGAGCATTGGTAAGCCTCTTCTGGTTGACTATTATATTCAAAGGAATCTCCCCATCCAGTTGGTTGAATATCCTCAATCGCAATCTTGTAACTTTCAGGTGCAGTATATTTCACCATATAATCAAATTTTCCACTTGGTTGTCCCAAGGTGTCCCAGATCTCTGTAGGAACAGGCTCAGTTTCATTGGCACTAAATTTTTCTGAAGGAGGATATGGTTCTTCCTGAGATATGTATCCTGAGTCATTAAGATAACATTTCCATTCTTCTTCATCATCAGGTAGACCTTCTTCGATACATTCTTCGATAAGGACATTAACCTCTTGAGGAATTGGGTTAAGGAACCCTCCACTAATGAATGTTTCTTTGATCGGACGAAGGGTTTCATCCTTCTTAGTGCAGTTTGAGAATGTTGGTGAACATCCGAGACCTGCTCTAGTTTCATTCTTGGTCGGGATCACAACTTGCCCCCCAGCCAGTGGTAGTTCCATCTTTCACTACTTTTACCGCCTCTTTGTAAGAAGATATCGATGCTTTCTTTTTGGAAGATTCGTCTTCTAAAGAGAGACCTTGGAACTGAGTTCCTTCCACATCATCAGCACCAATGAAAGAGAAATTGGATAAATGGCTCACCATCAAGGCTTGTTCTCCACTTATTGTTACCAATTTTCCATTTGTTACAAATTTTAACTTTTGGTGGAGCGTAGAAGTTACTGCCCCTGCTTCGTGGATCTATGGTCGTCCTAACAGACAGCTATAAGCAGCTTGAATGTCCATGACCTGGAAGGTGATTTGAAATGTATGTGGACCAATTGTCATGGGAAGGTTGACTTCGCCGATAACAGATTTTCGCGATCCATCAAATGCTTTGACTACTACACCACTGAACTTCATAGGCATTCCTTGGTAAGATAAGCGAGCAAGAGTCGTCTTTGGCATCACATTCAAGGAAGATCCGGTGTCTACCAACACATTGGACAAAGAATCTGACTGACAGTTCATAGAAATATGTAGAGCAAGGTTGTGATTTTTACCCTCCTCGGGGAGTTCTTCATCACAGAAGCTTAAATTGTTGCAAGCAGTTATGTTGGCTATTATCCCATCAAAATGGTCAACAGTCACATCATAATCTACAAAAGCTTGATCCAAGACCTTAATCAGGGCTTCCCTGTGTGCTTCAGAGTTTAACAGCAATGAAAGTATTGAGATCTTTGAAGGAGTCTGCATGAGCTGATCCACAATTTTGTATTCACTTCTTTTGATAAGCTTCAAAATTTCATCAAAATCAGGATTGACATTGGTTCCACTGGATTGACCAACATCAGTGTTTGTATTACTGACAGGAGTTTCCACAGGATTTCCCACTAGTGTATTAACAGGATTTTGTTCGGTCGCAGGAGCAACAAGCTGCTTTGAAGGTAGTGGAGTATACACACGTCCACTTCTTGTTACGCGACTCACATCGGCGATATTCACGATAGATGAAAGAGTAGGTAAAGGAACTTCTTGTCCATTTTTTATCATGGTAGCATTGTAGTTGTATGGAACTGCCTTGTCAGAGTTATAAGGAACAGGTCCAGGTAGACAAATGATCAAAGGAGCAACAGGAACCTTCGGCTTGTTATAAGTAACTTCCATGCGCTCAGGCATGTTGAAATGAGGAACGATGACGTTAACTGTAGGCATTTCCGAGTTGATATCTGAGACTAAAAGCTCATGCGGATAACATCCTATCATGTTAACTTCATTTTCATTCCTATTTCTATAGATCTGAATAGTACCATTATCCAACAGTACTTGGAGATCTCTTCTCACAATCGAACATCCGTGAGGATCTATACAACATATGCTACAGGAACCATAGTGATGCTGGTGAAAATTCTGCCCTCGACAGAGAGTAGCGTGCATTTGTACCAAATCGGCTCTTGAGTGATTGATATTATAGACTCGATATGGACCAGGACACCCATACACCATGTTTACAACATGCCCTCCATGATTGGGCAGCGGATTTGCTTGCACATTAGGATTCAAATTTCTGAAAGAGAGGAGATTAGATCTTACCAACCTCTGAACTTCATGTTTCAAAGCTATGCAATGCTCGAGATTATGGCCAGGTGCTCCTTGATGATAAGGGCATGAGACCTCAGCTTTGTACCACCATGGGAGTTTCTCAGGTACTGGTGGTGGTGCCTTGGTTTGAACAAGACCTCTTTCAATCAAAGCAGGATACAACTCTGTGTAGGTCATTGGAATCGGATCAAACTGTGGAGCTCTTTGTACACGGTTCTGATTATTGTTAAACTGTTGAACCTGTGGTCGAGGCTGTTGCTGAAACTGCGGAGTAAACCCCGGATTCGGTGCAGTATTAACGACTGGCGCAATAGTAGCAATCTGTCGTTGACGATTGACATTTCCTCTTGGCTTTCCTTGGGATACCATGTCAACAATTTGTTCTTTCTTTTTTGGGAAACCACTTCCGAACTTTTTGGTTCCGCTTGAAGATCCACCTTCTTTAGTTAGACGTCCGGTTCGGACTCCTTCTTCTAGACGCATCCCCATGTTTACCATTTCAGTGAAATCACTTGGAGCACTAGCAATCATGCGTTCATAGTAAAACGGACTGAGAGTATTCAAGAAGATCTTGGTCATCTCTTTCTCTTTTAACGGTGGATTAATCTGAGCAGCAATTTCTCTCCATCGTTGGGCATACTCTTTAAAAGCTTCATGGTCTTTCTGAGCCATGGATCGAAGCTGATCTCTGTCCGGAGCCATATCCGAGTTATACTTGTATTGTCGGACAAAGGCCTCACCTAGGTCATTGAATGTTCGAATATTAGTGCTATCCAAGCCTGTGTACCACTTCAGTGCGGCGCCAGTCAAACTGTCTTGAAAGTAATGGATAAGCAACTGATGATTATCTGCATAAGTAGACATCTTTCTGGCATACATCACAAGATGACTTTGTGGACAAGAACTTCCTTTGTATTTCTCAAAGTCTGGGACCTTGAATTTAGCTGGTATCTGAACACTGGGAACCAAACATAGCTCCTGGGCATTCTTTCCAAACAAATCTTTTCCACGGATAGCTTTAACTTCCAGCTGCATCTTGTTAAACTGCTCTTGGAGATCTCCCACAAGGCTTCGCTGATTTGTGCTATCACCCTGATCATGATAAATCTCATTGTCTCTGTAAGGAACAGTGTGAACCATAGGAGTCGGAACTGTCATAGTGGGCTGAGAAAGTGCCATAGTGACTTGGGAAAAAGTTACCCCCTGATTTGGAGTAAACTGTGAACTTTGTGCAGCAGGCGCTTCAGTTGTGGATGTTTGAACCCCAGAAAAATTATGGCGGAATCCTGTACCAAAACTGAAAGGCGGGCCCCATCCTTCTGGCATGGAGAAAGATGGAATACCGAACGCAACTGTAGAAACTGGAGTAGTGACTTCAGATGTTACCGTCGCTTGGCTGTTGGGTGGCGGCGGCTGATTCTGTGCGGCCATCAAGGAGTCAACCAGAGTAGTGAGACTTTCCAGCTTTTCCTGAAGGGTGGTCACTGTACCACGGAGCTCAATATTCTCTTGTTCAGAGTGTTCCATTACTCTTCTTCTGTTTGAACGAGTATTGTATCTGTGATCTGATTGCGAGCGCGGTCGAGAAACTTTGAGACGCGACAGCTTGACGATCTATTGGAGAAAGATCCAAAAGATGAGACTCCATACAACGGACTCGATATGCAGAATGATGTATGCAAAGAGAAATTTATGATTTTTCCAAACATTTTAAAGATTATTTCCTTGCAAACATTTGAACACAAACAAATCTTTTATTCATTTTTTTTATTGCAATAATGGGAAATGTTACAACATTGGAGCGTAGCTCCTTACAAAAGCAAATGATAAATAAAAAGCTAAACAAATCCTAAGCATCTTCATCAGACGAAGAACCGAATGCATTGTGCAGCTTGAGCTTCATGATTTCTTTCCCATAGTGAGCTTTCAATTTGGCCTTTTCAGTCCTCAGCTTGTCAACAACATTCTTCCAATCATCAGGAGTCGGAGCGTTGTTTGTTGAGCCTTTAAGATTCTTCTTGCTTTCTTTGATGTATCTCTTGATTGCAGCGTCTTTCTGACGAATCTTTTCATCTTTACTCATGAGCCATCCATCTTGATAATAGAGAGTTTCTTCGTGATCTTTCACTCTTTTCTTCAACTTTCTATTTTCCACCTCAGTGCTACGAAACTTTTCTTCCCAAGCATCTTTTTCTGTCCTCATTTTAGCCAAAGTGTATTGGTATTCTTTCATAGTGGGAATGTTGGGTCGTTGAGATACTGCAGGAAACATGGGTTTTTCATAAGCATAAGGCATTTGAAACTCCTTTGCTCTTTTCTTTACCCAGCAGGTGTAGGCGTCCATGGCAATGCAATTTCTTTCCTCGCCTTTTTCTTTCCATCGGACATCGTACCAAGCTCTCACCATTCTTGCTTTCAACCTTTTAGGATTATCCCCTTCTCGGTAGAAGTAACCTTCCACTGTAAGACCAATGGGTTTAGCTGAATTTGCATACCCGAGTTGTCGTTGGGCTAGAACCGGATTGTAGTTAATTCCTCCTTGCGTACCAATGAGGGGTACGTTGGCGAACTCTCCACAACTATCAATGGTTTCTGTACCACAGCGAGCCAAGGTATACCAACGGATATCATTATTAGTAAGAGACATAAGTCTTCGAGGCCAACGCAAACCTTCTCGGTTTTCTGTGAAAATAGGAGACTGAGGTAAGTGTGAAACAATCCATTTGAACAACAGAGGTGTACAACAAACAATGATTCCACCGCCTTGGCGATTCCTATGATGGACAGAGAAATACATGTCACCAAGCAAAGTCGGAACAGGATTTCCAATCAGAAAGATCTTTATGGCATTGATATCAACAAAGTTGTCGACATTGGGAAACAGAACCAACCCATAGATGAGCAAGGCTAGTGTAGCTTCAAAAGCTATCATGCTACCAGTCTCGATGAAATCAAAGGCTTTCTTTACCAGGAAGTGTGAAGTTAAACCCGGGAGGTTTCCTTTGGTAGTCCAATTACTCTCTACTTCAGATTTCTTCAAGTGGATACTTGCTGCAATGACGTGTGACTTAGGAATGGCTTCCAAACCATTGAAGGGTATTTTGTCAGACACAGGAATACCTAAAAGATTGGCATATTCTTCCAAGGTCGGTACCAACTGGTAGTCTGGAAAGGTAAAACAACGGTAGACGGGATCATAGAACTGAACCAGAGTTTTGAGAAGTCCTTCATCAACATGAGTGTTCAGAATAGGCAAAAGCTTTCCATAACTTTTCCTAAAACTGCAAGGATCTTGTACAGAAGATGCTAACTCTCTCAGTTTTTCCACATCAGGCGCTTTGAAACCGTACTTTTTGGTATACCTTTTATCCATAACTTAATCCTATAATGTTTGCAAGGAAAATTCTCTAAATATTTTTGGAAAAATCATGTTTTTATGGAAAAAGATGGTTTTTTTCTTCTAATGAATATATGAATGCATGGATGCATGGATGCCACATATTCAAACATGGTAAAGCAAACATGGTAGTTCAAACATGGTAACACTAACATGGTACTACAAACATGGTGACGCAAACATGGTACGCATAGGCTCAAAGGTCCAAAGTCACGAGCATGAGGTCAGAGAACCAAAAAATGGGATAGTTCTAGTTAATCACCTGCACAACATGTTCTACTGATACGTCAGAGTCTACATTTTTCTTTCGGATATTACCGGCCTTCCACAATTAAACTCATGAGCCAGTAATATTCTCAAGAAAAACTCGTCTGAGTGTGGTTCTCCGCATGACAACTAATCCAAGTCTTCACCTGAATAGTTTCTGCACCACAACCTAATAAGGCCAGGATGGGTTGGGGTTCTACGGCCAACTCAGCTTCTACAGTTCAATGAAAGTAATAATGTCTTCGCTACGAAACATGCTAAACATATATTACCAACAAGGAACCTCCACTGAGCGGAAGGATTCTCAAGTGCGCCTGCACATGACTATACCCTCCACCTAATTTCTTATGTGTACTTAATCCGGGTTAGGATTTGTCCATAATGTATCACTTGTAACAGAACCACGCAAGCAATAGAACCAGAACCACACATATAACAAAAAATGAAATGAAAAATAAAGCAAATAGAATTAACCCTTCCTTTGGAAACAATAAAAAGATGGTCCCCAGTGAAGTCGCCATTTTTCTGTCGCGGGGAAAAATCGTTATCTTTTTTCGGGATGAGACACCTGATGCTTTATTTGGGCTCGAGTGCTCAAAAAATGATTTTTCTTTTGTACGGACCAAACTTTTTATTATTTCCAAAGGAGGAAAAGGAAAAAAGCTGCAATAACCTAAAAGTGGGGGAGAGATCTTGGGTAAGAGGGTTGGTTATACGAAGGGAAGGTATTAGCACCCAACGTATCTATAGTACTCTATAGGTTTCTTTGCTTTGTTTTTCATTCCATGTTATTGTGAGGTTCTTGTGAAATAGGTGGGACCTAAGGTGTTTGTTTGATTATGCTCGCAAAGATCATCGCGATCCTCTGCATACATATCCCTTAGAGGGAATCAGAGCATCTGTAGCTCGGGGTCTACGGGTGCTAAGGTTTGAATGGTTTGAGGGAGAAGTTTTGCTCGCCAAGGAATAAGACCTTGTGCCTACGTATTCTCAAAGGGATGTTGAGAAAGTCAGAGCAATCGTAGTTCCCACTTATGCTAGTGGAAGCAAAGGAAAAGAGACAAATGTCATCTAAATGTTCGATGTATCTAATCTATATCATCACATACATCTGTTTGTTTTTTGTTTGAAAATCTTTTCATTATAAGCCCGGGGCCATGCCACTTAGGGTGCTTAGAATGATAAAGATGTTTTTGTTGTTTAGCCAGCCTTGTGGCAAAAACTTTCAATGAAGTCAGCCTTGTGACAAAAAGTTTTGATTAATCAGCCAGCCTCGTGGCAAAAGTTTCAATGAAGTCAGCCTTGTGACAAAAACTTTGATTAATCAGCCAGTATGGTGGCAAAACTGTTTGATTGATTAGCCAGCCTTGTGGCAAAAAAAGTTTGATTGATTAGCCAGCCTTGTGGCAAAAAAGTTTGATAAATTAATTGTTTGTGATGATATAGAAGAGATACTCCTATCATAGAGATGATAAATGTCTAATCTCCTAGGGTTTTTGATTTGGATATTGGGGATGCTTATAAGAAGCCCGTGGGTCCTTGTACGAAGCCCAAGAGGAGGCTATCCGAGGGTCCTTGCATTGTAAGCCCAAGAGGAGGCTATGGGAGGGACAATCCAGGGTCCTTGCATTATAAGCCCAAGAGGAGGCTATGGGAGGGTCACTCGTTTGTACAAAGCCCAAGGGGAGGCATGGTATAGTTGGTCTGAGCTCTTAGAGCGATTTCACCGGGAAACCATACTCTATGTCCTAACCTAAACTAGGGAGATTCTTTGCACGAAGCCCAATAGGAGGCTATGGGGAACCTAGTGTTGTACTAAGTTGAACAAGCACACATATCACACATATGAACAAACATGAACAAGTATGAACAAACATGAACAAACATGAACAGGTTATGAATAATTATATATATATGACAAAGTGTGTGTATATAATGGAGTTTATGAAGGAAATATACCTGTAAGCATGATCCATTTGTATACCCGGGGGCTCGGGACTCACACTCGGGGAGAGGTCCACTTGAGTTTATTCAAAGCTATGTAAACAGGTTTTTACAAGGGCTTGGGACTTATACCTACATGGAGGCCCATGGTATTTTTGGGAAGATTTAAAGAAAACCTTCATTTTTGGTTTGTTATTCAAAGTTCAAAATTGATCGAGATATGCACAAAAAGGTGTATGTACAAAAAGGCGTACAATGAAATACCTAATTTCATGTACTGGAATGGGTATGTACAAAAGGGCTTGGGACTTATACCTACGTGGAGGCCCGTGTTTTATTTTATAAAACATGGTTGGTTGTTTTATTTACAGACGCGTCGTTTGAAAAACTGTTTGAAAGTTTGTTTTGAAAGAGTTTTCTGTTTAAAACTGTACAAGAAGAAAAGAAATGGGACTTACACTCTCTAATATTCGAGAGGCCCCACTTCGTTTTTGAAAAACAATTGATCAATTAAAAAGGTTTAATCAATGGTTGCTTTTGAAAATCAAAAAGAAATGGTTTATCGTTTTTGAGAAGAAATGCGATCGCTTGTTTTAAAACGATTTGAATTTGACAAAAGTCAACTTAATTAAGTTAAAACAAGTTTTAATACTTAATTAAGACCTAAGTGATTTAGGGTTTGATAAAAAATATTTACAAGTGATTAGGTTTGAAAATTAAATGAAAAACAAATATTTAAAGTATTTAAAAACACTTAAAATGTATCATTTTAAACCTATTTAAAAACACATTAAATAAATCTTTTTTTGTGATTTTTTTTGATATTGTCAAAATATGTATATTAAATAAGAGGTGTGTAAAAAATGAAGAAAAAATAAGTTGATTTGATTGGTTAAATTAAATGATGAAGTTGTGAAGAAAAATGGAAAAAAAAGTGATAAAAAATTGGGTTTTGTCTTCTAAAGGACTTGAACCCACGCCCTCTCTCTCATCAGCCAAAACTCTTGCCAACTGAGCCACGCTTGTGGCTTGTAATACATACGCTTCCATTTAATTATATATTAAACTTAACATTTGAAATTTCTGAATCAAAAATGGCGCCAAGAACACACCTTCAACTGAATTTTGAAAATCTCCAAAACTGTGTTGTTTTGATCGATCAATGGGTCTATCTCACTCGGTTTTTCACGAGGAACATGATGGTGTCCTTATAATTCATTTATTTTTGCTCTAAGGGGGTCAATTTTCGCATGAACATGAAGAACCCTAGAACTGAAATTCAATGTGAAATCGTGTATGTGCAAGTTATGATGCAATTGATTGAGGGTTAATGATCCTCATAGGTGCAGAAACAAGATGGTATGCTCACATTTCATTTATGATGCGTGCAAGTATGAGTTTGAAGTTCATGAGAACTTACCTTAAAAACGGCACAACTGAGAATCGAATTCTTGCTTGGAGGTGTTACAGAAGTTGTTTGATGATCTGGATAGCTTCAATGGACCTTATGGAAGGTGTCTGGATGCTTGGAACCATCTGAATTTATCTGGGCATGGTCATGGTACCCGACCTGCATAAGCTTCAAGAGTGAATCGAATTTGATGATTATGAGGTTATTGGCTATATGTGATGGATTGGATAGTTCATATGTGATATATGGATGATGTTAGAAGTGATAGTTTGGACAGAATTGAGCCTGAATGAAAATTGGCATGATAAGGTTCATTTCATGTTCATATGGAGGTGAGATGATGATTCTGAGTTTTGGGGTGATTTGGGGTGTGTGAGTGGTTCAAACACATCCCATATGATGTTTATGAGTTGTTAGAACCATCACTTTGGCCATAACTTCAAAGGTTTGGAGGTTGAGTTTTCTACCTCTCTTTGAAACTTAAAACTTGCAATTCAAGAAAGAAAGAGAAAACCTATAATTTGTGAGGTTTTGGTGTGATTTTGGAGGTGATTTGAACCTCTATTTATAGGCCAAGCTTTCTGAATACAAAGCCCTTGCAAGTTGATTCAAGAATGATGATTTGGCTTAAGAGATAAAATAGAATCTTTCACATTAAATGCAAATGGTTAAAAGTGACTAAACCATGGTTAAATCTCAAGCTTCTTATCCTCTTCTATTCTGATCTCAAACCAGAAAAATATCTTCCAATTATTGCATTGGTGTGTCATCACTTGGATTATAGGTCATGTAGTGTAAGAACTTTGTGAAAATGGCTTGAAATTTCATGCATAATGACCTCTAATGACAAAATTCAAAACCATAGCTACACTCCATATTTTTTCATGCTCTTGGACATTTTGGAAAGCTCATGTTACACACTTCAAAACCCTAGTTGAAAGTTTCTTCAAGACCTTTGAGGAAATGGATGAAAAAGATCCATGAACTTTGAGAAAAATGAAGTTTCAAGTGAAATTTTCCAAAGATACCAACTTTGAAGCACCATATCTCTTAAATGGTTGATTTTATGGAAAAAATTTATATGTGTCAAAGTTGTTTATTGGATCAAAATCTACAACTTTCATGTTGGAAGTTTTTTTCAGTTTGTAGGTGAAATTTTGAGAAATTCCCTTCCAAAGTTTGGAAAAAACCATTGAAAAACACTTAGAAATTTTTCTAAGTATGAAAAGTCAAACTTTTGACTTTTGATTCTTGATTGATTTTCTTGATTTTCCTTGATCAAATGACTTCTCATATCATATATTGATGATTTAAAACTTCAAAAGTCATGGTTGACCAAAATTTCCCAAAAGTCAATGGTGATCTTGTACAGTTGACTTTTTCAGACGAATCGCGTTTCTGGAAATTTCAAATGAAACAGGCTATCCTCATCAAATGAATGGTATGAATGGACCATATTGAGGTATTGGAGGACCTTGAATCATAGTTTGAGTTGTGACACCATGTCCTGATTAAAAAGTCAGTTGTTCAGTGAATTAGGTCAAAAACCCTAATTGTCGACCTGATGAAATTGATGACTGTGGATCTTGAATTGAGATACAATTTCCATTGTATATTGTCATAGGGATTATTTGAGGATGATTGAAACCTTTGATTGACTCCCTGGGGATTTTTAGGGTTTCCCAAATGTGATCCCTGATTTCAGTCCCTGATAGTTCAAAAACCCTGATCTGAGGATTTGTCTGATCAATCTTTGTATAGGAGATGTTCTGAGCCAATGGATTAGGTCAAAATGATGTACTTGGGGTTTTGAGGTCATGTCCCAAGTCATTAGGTCAAATTCTGAGCAAAAGTCAAGAGTATGCTGTCTTCAGTTAAAACCCTAATTTGGTTGATTCAAAGTCTTTGAGCTTGTTGAAATGAATCTCTGAGGACCAAATGTTGATTGTTGATGAAGATAGTTCATTTGAGATGAAGGGAGAACAAAACCCTAATTGATTATTACTTGTACTGATGAGTGATTTCCTGATTAAATCCTGCTGAGCCACAAGTAACAAACACAAGCTATGCAATTTGTTAGAGATGCAAATGATGCATATGCTATGATATGAGGTGGTATCTTAGGTCAAAAATTGGGGTATGACAGTTAGTTGCAAGGGGTTTCACTCAGAAATAAGGTGTCGACTTCAATGATGTGTTTTCTCCTGTTGTGAAGCATAGGTCCATTCGAATGTTACTTGCCATGGTAGCACAGTTCGATCTTGAACTGGAACAGATGGATGTGAAGACTGTGTTCTTGTATGGTGATCTAGATGAAACGATCCTAATGAGGCAACCTGAAGGGTATGTCAAAAAGGGGAAGGAAGGTTATGTGTGCAAGTTAAAGAGATCTTTGTATGGGCTGAAACAATCTCCTCGACAGTGGAATAGGAGATTCGACATGTTCATGGCACGCATAAGTTTCATTAGAAGTCTAAGTTATGTTTATCTCAAGAGGCATACCTACGGAAGATTCTTGAAAAGTTTGGTATGTCGAATTCGAAGCCAGTTGTGACTCCAACAAACCCTCAATTCAAGATGAGTATTTATTAGTGTCCCAGTACTGATGTCGAAAGAGCCTATATGAATAGCATCCCATATTCTAATATAGTTGGTTCTTTGATGTATGCTATGGTCTGTACTAGACCCGACATAGCATACGCAGTAAGTCTTGTAAGCAGGTACATGGCGAATCCTGGAAAGGCTCACTGGCAAGCATTGAAGTGGATTTTAAGGTACATAAATGGGTCTCTGAAAAGAGTCCTAATTTATGGTGGAGCCTTGGGTGAAGATGGTAAAGCAGCAATTGGAGGATATGTCGACTCTAATTATGCAAGATGTATGGATTCCAGAAAATCTATTTCTGGATATGTTTTCACTATGTTTGGCACTGCAATTAGTTGGAAAGCAACACTTCAGAAGGTTGTTGCTCTATCAACCACTGAAGCAGAGTATATTACATTAACTGAAGCTGTGAAAGAAGCATTGTGGCTTGAAGGTTTTGCGAAGGAGCTGAAACTTCAAGGTCGAGGTATCACTGTTAAATGTGATAGTCAAAGTGCAATACACCTGTCGAAGAATTCAGCCTATCATGAGCGAACTAAGCACATTGATGAGAGACTGCATTTCGTCAGAGGAGTAATCGAGCGTGGAGAAGTCCAAGTGCTGAAGGTTTCGACTGAAAACAATGCTGCTGATATGATCACCAAGACATTGCCGAGTTGCAAGTTTTTCCACTGTATGCAGTTGCTAAAGCTGCATGAAGAAAGCTAGTTTGTTCCCTTGATGTTGTAGAGTTAGATCCAAGGTGGAGATTTGTGAGATATTGGATCGAACTCTAGTATGGCCAAAGGGTAGCTTCTTGGTTCGACAGGGTTAAGCATGAAGTCGAAGGTTGTTCACATGCTTTTGTCGAAGATGTTAGGGTTGTTAGCATGTTAAATTAGGTTTTAGTGTTTAAACCCTAATTTGTTAAGTTAGCTTGTTTATTAAGTTGGCTTGTGTAATGGGCCTTGTGGAAAAAAGCCCATTAGTTAGTATGTTAGGTTTTATTATAAATAGCATACTAGTCTCTCATCATTGCTAAGCTGTAAATCCTAATTTAGGGTGAGAGAGGTTATTTGTTATTCTTGTAAACTTGTAATCTTGTTTTAAGAGAAAGCGAAAGAATAGCAGTTATAACCAATTCTTGTGTTCTTCTTCTCTTCCCTAATTCCCTATTATACTTTGTTATTGGTATTGTTTTTCACAACAAAATTCAATTGTTATTTTATTGAAACAAAAGTTATCTATAGTTTACTAGTATTATATCTTAAACTAATTGTTATTTCCCTACACCATAGTAGTGATAGCAACTCATGACTTAACTTCAAACAAAATTGAAAAACTTGAAAAGCCTAATAGTATCTGATAGAGGGAGCCTAATAGAATAATTTATTATTAGTTTAATTAGTACTTTGATGTATTAGATGTTGTTTTATATTATTATGTTTTCTAAAATATTCTTAAGATATTTTGGGCTTTTAATAGCTTTTGGGCGTTTAGTTATTTATCCATTAGGAGTACCATATACATAGTGTATGTGACACATTAGAGAACATGAATGAAAAGAAATGAAGTTTAATTTTAATAGTTTAGTTTTATCTTTCTCTTAGTTTTACAACTTTTCTCTAGTTTTGTTAGGGTTTAGATTTAGCTTCCTAACATTGGTGCTCTCATTGAGAGTTGAACTCAAGATTGTTTTAAAAGGGTAAGTAATGATAGAGTATGAAAGTAGTTTTTAGAAAATTTACATGTTTAAGTTAGAATTTGAATTTAATTTAGTTGGGCATTTATTATTTAGTTGGAATTTTTTTAGTCTTTAAGGCTTTTACTCTATATCCATTACTAGCTTCTATATATGTACTCTCATTGAGAGATTTGAAATTAATCAATCAAATGAAATGAAGTTTATTTTATCTTTTATTTTAATTCTCTTAGCTTTTAGTGTTCTTCCCTTTTTATTGTAGAAAACCCTAATTTCATAAATTTGATAGGAATTGCTTCCTATCAGTATCAGTTTCTTGTTAAACCCTAGCCACAACACGATTTCGCTGGAGTCTCATCTTCGTCGATGCTCTGTTGCTGCAATCTCACCGGAGCACGATTTCGCAAACCCTAGCGCCTTTGTCTTCTCCATCTTCACACTTCAACTCAGGTATTCATCTATGTTCCTTGCCATTCGACTTTCTCCCGTTGCTTGTTATGATGATAATTGTGGGTAAAATCATAGTGGTACTGTCTTGAGATGATAGTATATGTCGATTTATGGGGTTGTTGCCAGGAACTTTTGGGAAGACACAATCACTAACCTTTGCATCATATTCGGTTGAAATTGTTCATACTGGTGCGGCTTTGTATTACTGGTCTTCTCCCTCCAATATTGTAAATTACACATCTTTATTTGATGAACATTGTCATGTTTGGATAAACATCTTAATCAATATAAGCACTTACTATATAAGTGATAACACAAATTTATATAGTATATTTAACTTAATTTGCATAAATAATGTTAGTATTTTCATTTAATTTAATTGCTTTATTTTAGTATTATGCTGGTATTTTCTATGTTTTAGGTATTATGTTCGTGTTGAGAACTATTTGTCAAAAGAAGAAGAAATGTAGAGAAATTGCCTCAAAAAGACAAACAAAGAAGAAGTGAGGCCATGTTATAAATGGAGGTGCAAAGAGCAAATCAAATACCAGATCCACGTATGAGGCCCAGCCCAAAAAGGGGCGAAGACCCCATATCTTGAAGCTGAGACGCTCGTCTCAGGGCCCCATAGAAACGAAGACGACCCAAATTGAAGGAGAAAGACCACGTAAAAGGAGTGGAGACGCCCGTCTCCCACTACCCTTGCCACATCATCACGAAGACACCCGTCTCCTTTATATTAGGTCACTTGAGACGCACGTCTCAAGTCCTTTTCAAATAACGTTTCCATTTTCTCGGTCAAGAGAACGCTAATTCTGCGGAGAAAAAGAGGGGACGTGGAGACTGAAGTGAAAAAGAACGTTGCATACCTACACTATAAAAGCAAGACTGATAGTTCATTATTAGATGCCCGAGTTTTTTGGCAAGAGAAAGAGTTACCGTTTAATTTTATGCTTTCATACCTTCATTTAATTTCAGCAAGTTAATTCCTGTTCACGTTTTTAATTCCAGTTCACTTTTTCTCACAGGAATTTCTACACCAGAAATTGTTGTGAATCTTTAATTAGTCTACCTTACGTTAGGTCCAAGTTTTTATTTCCTTGATTTATTTCCTGCCGAATTTTCATTTATCAAAGAACAATCCAACCGACTTGTGGTGGAGGTTCGAGTACTTGAAGATCTAAATATTTATACCAGATTTATATTATTTAGGTTTTTATTTATCGCATTTATTCCTTGCATGATTATAAATTGTGTTCGAATTAATATGTCTGAATTTATAAACTGAATCTATTGTTGCATGTTTAATCTATTTAATTTGTCTGGCTAAATAATTTAGATATCGGTATGTAAAGTAATTTATCCGAAGGGATCCGAAATAAATTGGCCTAAATAATGTTTTATTGAAAATCACCTATTTCAGGTTTTTGTGGCTAATCGTATTTATTAGTTATAAAATCAACAGAGCAAGAGTTTGAGATTTTAGAACTAATTAAGGTTAAAATCAACACTGCGAGAGTTTGAGATATTTAACCGGATAGTAGACACAGGACATTAGTTTTAAGGACAGCGAGAGCGTATTAAAACTAATTAGATACTATTTATTTTCAAAAAGTGTTTTTAAACTCAGTGGGACAGCGAGAGCGTACGTTAGGGAATATTAGCAATACTTAAGTCAATAGAGCGAGAGTTTGAGACCGAGGTTTTTAATTGAATAATATTTGCATGAAAAAGGCGTTTTGTTAATCCGATTGTTTTTAAAAAGCGTTTCTAGATCTAATGGGATAGCGAGAGTGTACATGGTGAGATAGGATCGTAGTCTAAATCAACAGAGCGAGAGTTTGAGATGAGGACTTTTAAACGAACGTATTTAATAAAGATTTTTAATTTGATAAAGAACTTGGCCAATAAAACTTTGGATCACCTAAGTTAGAAGAACTACATACCGATATCCGCATTAATATTTTTATCTAGATTTAAGATTTCAGTTTCTCCCCTTTTCACAAACAATTAGAAATATCATTAGCCTTAGCTTTACATAGTAACCTTAGATAATGGTAGATCGATTCATAGTCCCTGTGGATTCGATATCTTTTAAAACTACACGACACGACTGTGCACTTGCAGTCATGAGATTAATAGACACGTAAAATCGCGATCAATAAGCGCTTATTATATAAGCTATTATAATAACAGAAGATAAAATAAATTCAAATTGATTTTCATATAAACTATAAACTACTTTTCATAAGTTATTTTGGAGAAATTATGAAAATAAGCTGAAAACAGTTTATCGATAAGGCTTACGGTGAAAATTGAATGGATTATTCAACTGATTTAGATGCCTTTTTCTGTTCATCTTTGTCTGCAACTGCCAATTCCCTTGTCAATGTTGTATGTCAACAACTTCAACAGCTGATTTTATGTAACATTTAGCTCAAAACAAGTTTCTTCAACTGATTTAGATGACTTTTTTCTGTTAATCTTTTTCTAACTATACTCTTAGTTTAAATCTTATTCAATCATCTTTGTTAATTTTCCACTGCAATGCATTGAATGAATGAAGTGTGTTATTATATTATTTCAACATTGCAAATTGATCTGTTTTCATTCATTAAGGACAAATACAATTAAAAAAACCTTAATTGTATATGGGCCATGTAGGTTTTGAATCCTAAATAGTACAAAACTAATAGGTTAATGGTTAATATACAGTCGATCCTACATTTATAATAATTTGGTTCTTTGAAGAGAAGTTAGGATGTAATGTTTTTCTATAATGGGATATCAGTTATAGTACCAATTAGTTGGAGATTAAAACAAAAATCGGTTAAAATTTATTTGGGGAATGTTGGTTAGGAAGGTGTTAGTTCTGAACTTTCTGTTATGATTCTATAGGGCTTGATGGTGCTTGTTCAATAGAAGGTCCAGAAGTCACGGAAAAATCGGTAAAACCCTTGTTATGGTGTTTGGATTGAATACGTATTCCCTTAAT
This sequence comes from Vicia villosa, assembly GCF_029867415.1. Taxonomy (NCBI): domain Eukaryota; kingdom Viridiplantae; phylum Streptophyta; class Magnoliopsida; order Fabales; family Fabaceae; genus Vicia; species Vicia villosa. The sequence goes on along the minus strand of NC_081180.1, from coordinate 107,797,570 downwards.
ATGAACTTGATTGTATATGCTGCTAACTGTTGAATGCGGTATAGGGCAAGCAACAAAAAAGATTTGGAAATATTGATCCGGGAATTATCGTCCTCAGAGATGGAGAGATGCCATTCAACAGTTTCTACGGTTTCGAACTTTGGATTGAATGAGCAAAAAGTAAACAAAGATATAGACAAGAAAAGAATAAACACATTCTTAGAAGAGAAATAACTTATCAGGAATGTAAGTATATTCACTCTTCATAAACATACACTTACCAAACTGTTATACTCAACCTACGATACTCATCTATGTCATCACGTATATCTCACACAAGCGTCCATCTCTGGAGCACAAACGAGATCATCTCACAACTAAGGTTATCTCTAACGCGAAGTCGCGAGAACATCCGTATACTCGCGTCGGCGATCTCTCGCGCGCCGCTCAAACATGAAAGCATTAAGTACAGATACCCATAGTGAATGCTAGCTCCAAATCTTTCACTAGAGTTCAGAACCAACAGATTATCATCCTAGATAAGGATTCAAGAAGTTTATCTCTAAAGCAACCCAAATCCCCAGCATAGAGCAAAAATCCAGAACAACATCAACACAGATTTGTAAAGCAAGTTAAACATAACATTATAAACCGTAAATATACATAAGATTCGAGTAACTATACAAACAAACCCAACACAAAGAAATACACAGAGAATAGAAGAGATAAACCAAACATCTCGCGGGTTGTCAGCTCCGGTTGATGAGAAATCCACCTCCGATCTTCCAAGTGCATCCTCTGAAGTTGTTTTCTAAGCTAATCTATCCAAAAAATGAAGGTTGATGGAGTTGGGAACAAATACCCCAAAACCATAACCTAAAAATGTGATTTTTACCCCTATTTAATGAGCTGCTATCTGTCATGGTCGCTCAGCGAGCTCTGATCCGCTTAGCGGATGACAACAAAAGTGAAATCTTGTTTTCGCCATAAGTTGAGAACCGTAACTCCGAATTGCGCCCGGTTCGAAGCGTTGGAAAGCTTATTCAATGCTATATCCAATAATGAATGAATGGAAACCAAAATGATGATTTTGATCATCCTTATTTTGAGCCTATGGAAGTCCGCTTGACGGTGGCTAAGCGGGCTTGCACCAAAATTGCGAAATCGAAGCCGTGCCTTTGACACTTTATTCCTCAAGGCTCCAATAAGCATGAATACCTATAAAAACAAAGGAAAAACTATCAAATGGTATAAAAGTATATGAAAATACAACTATTCACAAAGTATATGTATTTATACACAAAACGGGGAATTATTCAAACGGTATTAACAAAAGTATCGATAAGTGCCACTATTTACATACACAAAATAAGTACATTTTGGCACTTATCAAACTCTCCCCAACTTGAAACTTTGTTTGTCCTCAAACAATGTCAAATAAATCAAAGAATTGAAAGTAATAAACCAAAGAATTGTGAATCAACAAGTTTTCAAAACCAAAAACAGATGTATGGCTTAATACAAAAACGTATAAACAAAGTAAATACTTACCACTATCCTACAACGACAACATATAAATGAAACGAATCCTAAGCACAAAAAGCATACAAAACATTCTAACACAATACATGCTCACATCATGAATCACACATAGCAAAAATTCTTCAATGGATGAAGAACACACAAAGGTGAAGGACTTTTAACACTCATCCAACAATCTTGCAAACAAAAGATTAAATTATGCATTCATCCAAAAATCACATTAAAGATATAAAAGCAAGATCACAAGGGCTTTTCAAGGTTGTAATGTGGCTTGGTTAACAAACAAGGGATAAGTCCTAAGGCTAATCGAAACAAAAACTTGCCTAAACCTAAAGGAGTGATCAATCCACAAAGTTCTAAGCAACAAAATCTCGATTAAACTTCTTCCTTAACCACAAGTTTCTCAAACTAAACACAATACTTATTAGCACAATTATTCGCTTCTCTTTTCTTTTTTGTTTTTCAAAACTTTTTCACTTTTTTCTTTCTTTTTCTTTTCTTTTCTTATTACATTTTTTTCTTTTTCTTTCTTTTCAACCTCATAGCAACAACTGAATAAGTTGCAACCATTTTTCTCCCCAACTTGAACTCAACCACACCATCACATGAATACTCCCTACTTTCTAAGGCAAGGTAAAAATTCATACAAAAAATCATGGTTGAGGGTTCAAGAAAACAAAGAATCAATCATCCATGCAAAAATGAGAACTAAACACTCAAAGATAAGCATTTAGCAAAAACAACATGGACATTGACAAAAAGCTCAAAAGGGTTAACAAATGATCACACACTCACAAGGAGAGTTGACTATTTGGTTATGGTGGTTGTGCTCAAAATCAAACAAAATGCCTTGATCCTTTTCATGCTTTCATAAAATCAACATAAATAAAAGATTAAGCATAATAAAATCCAGTTAAAACAAAGATTGTGGCCTCCAGCATATATGAACAATGGAAAGCTTCCTCACATTTATGGTTTGGGAACTAAAGTGATTCAATCAATAAGCAAGTAATGCAAAAGAATGAATGGTATGGTAATTGTACAAATGAAAAGTTTCCTAAACATGTTATGCTATAGAAAGCGATAAATGAGTACCTTGAATGATACAACTTCAAAAACAATATCCTACCATACATCTGCAGGTTGAAACACTCGAGCTTTGGAAAATCATCTCAAAAATCTTCGAATTACCGAACAAAATTTGAGTACAAACAAAATAAAAGAATTAGAAAAACAAAACTATTATCTACTACTAATTAGCCTTGGTGAAAGTGGGAAAAATGAGTGAACCAAGTGGAATAGGAATCCCACTGGTACAAAGCAAGAAAACAAAATTTTACTGTCATCGCTTAGCAGAGCTAGGCTCGCTTAGTGAATGACAGAAAAACCAGAAAAATCAGAAAATAAACAGCTGTTCCAATTTTCCTCCACTTCACCTAAATACTTCTTAATCCTAATTATAAACAACATTTACAACCGTTGGGGTGCCTCCCAACAAGCGCTTGTTTTACGTCGTTAGCTCGACGCCTTTATTGTTTTGGTGTTTGGAAAGTAGATTCCTCCCGTCATGCCATGGTAACGTCTCACCGCACAAGCTTAAAGAAAGTTTCCTAACCAAAACACTCAACAAACGTTACAGGTACAAATATATACAAAAATTAAACAAACATAAAAACGAAAATATACAACTATATACACAAACAAACACATATGCATAAGTATGGAACACAAACAACTATTATCATACAAAAAGGAAAAATTGGTGAATGTTGGATTCACAGGTTGAGAAGTGAGGATTTTGAATAACGAACTGGTCTGATCTCAACGTGTTTCACCAACATTCACCAATAAAAGTATACTTGTATGCAAACATATACAAGTAAACTTATATGGTGAACATAAACAAGTAAACATGTACAAGTAAATATATACACATGAAACTATACAATATATACGTTATATACAAAGCTCAAAACCATATAAACTATTGCAATGAAATTCAAGCAACCATCCCCGACAACGACGCCAATTTGTTGAATGCAGTATAGGGCAAGCAACAAAAAGGATTTGGAAATATTGATCCGCGAATTATCGTCCTCAGAGATAGAGAGATGCCATTCAACAGTTTCTACGGTTTCGAACTTTGGATTGAATGAGCAAAAAGTAAACAAAGATATAGACAGGAAAAGAATAAACACATTCTTAGAAGAGAAATAACTTATCAGGAATGTAAATATATTTACTCTTCACAAACATACACTTACCAAACCGTTATACTCAACCTACGTTACTCATCTATGTCATCACATATATCTCACATAAGCGTCCATCTCTGGAGCACAAACGAGATCATCTCACAACTAAGGTTATCTCTAACGCGAAGTCGTGAGGACATCCGTATTCTCGCGTCGGCGATCTCTCGCGCGCCGCTCAAACATGAAAGCATTAAGTACAGATACCCACAGTGAATGCTAGCTCCAAATGTATATCTAGAGTTCAGAACCAACAGATTATCATCCTAGATAAGGATTCAATAAGTTTATCTCTAAAGCAACCCAAATCCCCAGCATAGAGCAAAAATCCAGAACAACATCAACACAGATTTGTAAAGCAAGTTAAACATAACATTATAATCGGTAAATATACATAAGATTCGAGTAACTATACAAACAAACCCAACACAAAGAAATACACAGAGAATAGAAGAGATAAACCAAACATCTCGCGGGTTGTCAGCTCCGGTTGATGAGAAATCCACCTCCGATCTTCCAAGTGCATCCTCTGAAGTTGTTTTCTAAGCTAATCTATCCAAAAAATGAAAGTTGATGGAGTTGGGAACAAATACCCCAAAACCATAACCTAAAAATGTAATTTTTACCCCTATTTAACGAGCTGCTATCTGTCATGGTCGCTCAACGAGCTCTGCTCCGCTTAGCGGATGACAGCAAAAGTGAAATCTTGTTTTCGCCATAAGTTGAGAACCGTAACTCCGAATTGCGCTCGGTTCGAAGCGTTGGAAAGCTTATTCAATGCTCTATCCAATAATTATTGAATGGAAACCAAAATGATGATTTTGGTCATCCTTATCTTGAGCCTATGGAAGTCCGCTTGACGGTGGCTAAGCGGGCTTGCACCAAAACTGCGAAATCGAAGCCGTGCCTTTGACACTTTATTCCTCAAGGCTCCAATAAGCATGAATACCTATAAAAACAAAGGAAAAACTATCAAATGGTATAAAATTATATGAAAATACAACTATTCACAAAGTATACGTATTTATACACAAAACGGGGAATTATTCAAACGGTATTAACAAAAGTATCGATAAGTGCCACTATATACATACACAAAATAAGTACATTTTGACACTTATCACTAACTTGTGAATAAAACATATGGCTGCCTTGGTTTGATTTCAGGGTTTATACATGTCATGGAGGTCTTGAGGCTATTAGTTTATTTTACCATATGTTTTTTTATCTAGTAACAAAATCTAGTATTTTTCAATTACAGTGACTCCACTTGTTTCTTTATTTTTTTCTCTGTATTCAATTTAATATATTTCTTATCAAATTCAGCTAATACATGTAATCATTTTAAATCTCATTTGTTAGCTAGCAAGATCGGTTTTTGACTCGAGTATAACAGCAATTTATCTTGGAGGTTAACTAATATTTAACATTATGTTACAAATTCACACAGGAGTCATATTATCCTGAATATAAGTAATTGTCCTGAAGAATCGCTTAGAAGGATGGACTAAGTTCCTTAGCCATTTTCACTTTATCGTTTTACAAAGCTCCAAGCACCATTGTAAAAAAATTCAAGAGTATCCAAAGTAAGTTCTTGTGGGGGGAGTGAGGGATAAAAGAACCATTCATTGGGTGAGATGGGAGGATGTTAATCTTCCTTTTATTAAAGGGGGTCTTGGAGTGAAAAATATTGCTTTTTTCAATTTAGCTCTTCTTAATAAATGGAGATGGTGGATTCTTCAAGGACAAAATTCTTTGTGGTTTGATGTTTTAAAATCGCGATATGGAGATTTAGCATCTAAGGTGTTTTGTGTAGATAAAGACTTTAATATTCCTTCTTCTTTCTCCTTTTGGTGGAAGGATTTATTAAAGATTGGTGCCTTATCTTTGTTTGATCCCGTTGTTAAGAAATGTAGGTTTTCAATTCATGATGGTTTCAAAACTCCTTTTTGGGAAGCTAGGTGGTTGGAGGATATTGTGTTGAAAGACTATTTTCCGGACTTATACAAGGCTTCTTGTTTGAAACATGTTTTGGTAAAGGCGATGGGAGGGTGGAGAGAAGGTATTTGGTATTGGAGTAATCTTGGTATTTCGGTTGATTTTTTGGAGAATGGAGGTACAAGGGAGTTATTTTGTGCGTTAAAGGAGCGGTTGGAAGGTTTTGAGGGTTGGAAGGAGGGAAAGGATGTTGTAACGTGGCAAGATAATTTGAGTCCGACTTTTTCGGTGGCATCTTGTTACAATTTTTATGAAAATTTTTGCATTCCGTTAGGCCCGAATAACAAGTGCGATGAAGCTTTTGGTTTGCTTTGGAAAATGGATGTCCCACTCAAAATCAAAGCTTTCGGTTGGAGACTTTTTCTCAACAAACTTACAACAAAGGACCTTTTGGTGAATAGAGGTATATCCCTTTCTCATGATGATTTATTGTGTATTTTGTATGGGAGTTGTATGGAGGATAGAAACCACTTCTTTTTTAGTTGTTCGGTGGTGAAAAGGATTTGGAGGGAGATGGCTATTTGGGTGGGCAAGAAGGAAAATAGGGAGGAAGGTTGTTTAGCTAATTTCATGGAATGGCACTCTTATTTTGAAGGCAACAAAGTGAGACATAGGAAGGAGGGGATTGTGTGGCTTGCGACAACTGAAGGATAGAAAAACACTTAGAAAGGGGGGTTTGAATAAGTGTAGTTTTAAAAACTTGACAGATAAAAATAAATTGCACAGTTATTTTTATCCTGGTTCGTTGTTAACTAAACTACTCCAGTCCACCCCCGCAGAGATGATTTACCTCAACTGAGGATTTAATCCACTAATCGCACGGATTACAATGGTTTTCCACTTAGTCCGCAACTAAGTCTTCTAGAGTATCCTGATCACAACCTGATCACTCCAGGAACAACTGCTTAGACACAAGCTAAGACTTTCTTAGAGTATCCTGACCACCACGTGATCACTCTAATTACAACTGCTTAGACACAAGCTAAGACTTCCTAGAGTATTCTGATCAACACGATCACTCTAGTTACTTACAACTTAATGTAATCTTTCTAAGAGTATTACAAATGCTTCTTAAAAGCGATAATCACAAACTGTGATATTTCTCTTAACGTTTAAGCTTAATCTCACTAATATATTACAACAGCAATGTAGTGAGCTTTTATGAAGATGAAGATTCTGAGTTTTGATTTGAACAGAGTTTCAGCAAGTTGATATGAGTTGTTTTGGTGCAGAATCGTTAACCTTGCTTCTCATCAGAACTTCATATTTATAGGCGTTGGAGAAGATGACCGTTGAGTGCATTTAATGCTTTGCGTGTTCCGTACAGCATCGCATTTAATGTTATACGCTTTTGTCAACTACCTCGAGCCTTGTTCACGCTGTGTCTACTGACGTAGCCTTTAGTAGCTTTTAACGTTCCTTTTGTCAGTCAGCGTAGCCTGCCACTTGTACTTTCTTCTGATCTGATGTTTGTTAATACAACGTTTGAATATCATCAGAGTCAAACAGCTTGGTGCAAAGCATCTTCTGATCTTCTGACCTTGAAGTGCTTCTGAGCGTGATACCATCAGAACTTCAGTGCTTCTGTTCTCTTGTTCTTCTGATGCTTCCATAGATCCATGTTCTGATTCTGCTTCGACCATCTTCTGATGTCTTGCCAGACCATGTTCTGATGTTGCATGCTGAACCATTTTGAGACAAAGCTTCTGAGCGTTGAATTATGCATACTCTTTATATATTTCCTGAAAAGGAAATTGCATTGGATTAGAGTACCATATTATCTTAAGCAAAATTCATATTATTGTTATCATCAAAACTAAGATAATTGATCAGAACAAATCTTGTTCTAACAATCTCCCCCTTTTTGATGATGACAAAAACATATATAAATGATATGAATTTGCGATCAGAAAGAACAGACGGCAAAAGACAAATTACACAGCTATAGCATAAGCATGTGAATATGTCTCCCCCTGAGATTAACAATCTCCCCCTGAGATAAATAATCTCCCCCTGAAATAAATACTCGAAGAACTTTAATAAAAGACTTCCCTGATTATTTCGGTAGAGACGATCACATAAGCTTCTGTCTTCAGAGAATTCATAGCTTCTGACTTCTGCTTCCATTGGACAGCTTCAGAACTTGAATTTCTTTAGATCCCTAGAACACTCACAGCTTCTGATTCCTGCTTCCATTCAGGACAGCTTCAGAACTTGAATTTCTTTGATCTTCAGAACATTCCCAGCTTCTGATTCCTGCTTCCATCTAGGACAGCTTCAGAACTTGAGTTTTATGGATCTTTAGAACATTCACAGCTTCTGATTTCTGCTTCCCTCGGATAGCTTCAGAGCTTTGAATTTCTTCCAACATCACTTCATGCTAGATTTGTATCAGAACATTGTTGAATGTACCAGAGCATCATCAGAGCATCTCTACATCCTGAAATGTTACAGAATAAAACTAAACGACAAAAGTCAGCATGAACGAGTCAGAACATAAAATGTATCAGAGCAAATAGAATTTTGTCAAAGCAAATAGACAAATTTTGGATCAAATTCTATTCTCAGTGCTTCTGATTCTGAAGCTTGACAGCACTCAGCTTGCTTCAGTTTCCATAAGCTTATTCCTTTTACAGAATAACGCTTCTTATGGTTTTGCTTCTTGTGTTTGCTTTGAAGATTTTCTTCACTTCTTTATACCTGCAAAACACTTAAACCAAATAGAACTTGCAGTTCTGTTAGAGAAAGCAACTGATTAAATCAAATCATTTATCACATATTTCTCCCCCTTTTTGTCATATCATCAAAAAACAGAAAAGATTCAGAGACAAACAAAACGAAACACACTGAGGAAGAAGATGATTTCATTGAAGTTCAAACAGCAGGTACAGAAGTACATGAAGATAAGAAAGATCAGATGCACAAAGACAGATGCAACGAAAAGAAAGAAACAACACAGACTCAATCTAAGATGGCCCTAGTCTTGACAAGATCTTGGTCAGCATCTCTTGAACCTTATTGTTGTGTCCTTCTTGCCTCACCATGAAAGCGTTAAACTCAGCATTGAGTGAGCTTTGCTCATCCTGTCTCTTCTGAATTTCTTCCAGAGTCCTTGCAAGACGAGAAGATTGATCAGAAGAAGTTTCACCGCTTTCAACCACAGGAAAAGCAACTTGATCTGTAGCTTCCATGGATAGATCATTTGCAGGGATTTCCTCAACAGGATCTGATTCAGCAACATGATCTTCAGCATCTGCTTCTTGCATAGAAGCATCTCCATATTCTGCAGCAGGAATTTCTGAGTCTCCATTCTCAAGTGCCTGAAGAATGGCAGCTAAATTCCTGGGAGCAGAAGGACCTTCAACTTCTGGTGGGTCAACAACTTCCGGAATGACCACGCTTGGGCCTTTCTTAGAAGGATTTTCCCTCAGATAGTTAAAGAGTGTCTTGAAATCCCCAAGTAGAACAGGATGATCAGGAATAAAGATAACCATATCCCTGCATGGATTTGCTTCCATTGCAGCAACCAGTCTTAATTGTTCCAGCTCATCCACAAAGGGTTTCTCCTCCAACAGATGTCTTCCTTTGAGACTAGCAAACCAGAAGTCTTCATAATTCCTCAGAATTCCACGAGGCCGTGGGGCAGCAGCTACAGAGGCTTCCTGAAGTTCTAAAAACAGAGCATCTGATTTTCTGCGAAAGATCCTCCAGAAGTTCCGCATAGCAACATCATTCAGTCCAGAACTTTCAGCAATTCTGAGAGTATCAAAGGTACTTCTGAGATTCCTCTTTATTGTTTCAAAAACTACACCAATAGGGTATTCAGGGCGGAAGTTTATTTGGGTTTTTGAACAAACAGGGTTGGAGGTGAAGTACGGATGAGGTTCTCTATCCAACCTATAAGAAGATTCTGCTTCAGTATCAGAATCTAACACTACCATTTCAGCTTCAGGACGAGGCTTGGGAGTGTAGTTGCAATCACGGAGCAGCTGCTCATGTGATGCAGAGGTTGGAAGAGGAGAATCACAAGGGTTGTTTTGAGAGGTGGAAGGAGTATGTTCAAAAATGGCATTGGGAAAAGATTGAGATGGAAAGAGAGTTTGAAGGGGTGGTATATCCAGAACAGGATTGGTAGTAGGTGGAGAGGAAGGAATGGTTATAGGAGAAGATGGAGGTGTAAGAACATGAACAAAAACAGGTGATTCTGATGTGGCTTTTTCTGGTTCAGGTGTAGAGACAACCTCTATTGGTGCAGCTTCTGAACGAACGGCAGGAGCAGAAACAGGTTCAGAAATGCATATACCTTTGGAACCTCTCAGAAAAGCTTTGGCTACATCCTCAGTCTTCTTTTGCTTCTTACTCTTCGGCTCTTCAATGATCTTTGCTTTGCCGCTAGAGATTTCGTTCCTTCTGACATATGCCAGAACTTCTGATTGATTCACAGTCTTTTGAGAGACATTTTCCTCATCAGATTCTTGAAGAATCATCTTCCTTTTTCTGGTCTTCTTCCCTTCAACAACTTCAACAATCTCAGCATTGTCATTTGACTTCTTCTTCTTTTTCTCAGCTTCCTTCTTTTTCTTCACAAAATCATCAGAAACAGCCTTAACAACTTTTGCAATGACTTCTTCTGGGACCACTTCTTTCTTGGTGGTAGCAGCAGGATGATCAAGCTTTCTTTTGGTCCTTTCTTCCTTCTTGCGATGCACTATAATTGGAGCACCTTTCTCTTGATCTTTAAGACTTTTGTCCTCTTTTTGAGACTTCAGATACCTAGTTCTGACTTTTGGTACCTCACTATTGAAGAAGGTTTTAAATTCAGCTAGAACTGGTTCTCTTCTGATTCTTGTTCCAGCAAGAGGTTGAGGAGTCTTAGTGATAGCCTTAATCACTTTCATCTTCTTTAACGTGAAAGCATTCAGACAGGCCCCAGTTGTGACAGCAAGATCTTTGATAATACCTTCAGATTCCAGGTTCTCAACAATCTTGGAATGAACCAAAAGATTTGAAATAATCCTTCCAAAAGGAATAATTGTTCCACCTTTTTCTCTGAAAGCATTTCTGGACTCCTTCACAGCCTTCCACATATGGTTGAAGATAATATAAATAGCATCAACCTTCTTCTTAGTGGCAATGCAGTACAGAATGTATTTTTGCTCATTGTTGATGAAGTCAGAAGCATGTGTCCCTTTCCTGTGATAGAAACATCCAAGGAGAATTTTGGTCCAGATTTTGTAGAGATCTTTCAAATCCTTGACATTCTTTGTTTCATTTATGTCTAGGTAGAGAGTAGATAACACATCTTCCCAATCTTCCCTTTTATCGATTTCAAAAGCTCCTTCAGCGTTTCTCAAATCAAACATCACCCTTAAGATGTTCTCAGTTACTATCACAAACTTTCCATGAACGAAAGACAATATGGATTTTGGAGCGACAACTGCATGTACCCAGAATTCCTTGACAAGATCTGGGTAGACTGGTCCACAGAACTCAGCAAACAAAGAAGTCCATCCTTGAAAAATTATGTCTTCTTTGAGATGAAAACCATGTTCTTCAATATTATCAAAATCAACCATAAGTTCGCATAAAACATCTAATTTTTCCTTAGGAATGGAGCACGCAACAACTGGAGTGAGTTCCTGATTAACTTCATCTTGAATATGGAGAAGGGTAGATGAATCAACATTTTGAGATGAAGAGGCAGCCATGGATGCAGAAGGAACAAAAACGAACAAGAAAAGCGAACTGGGTTTTCGATTAGGGTTTTTAGAAAACGGCTAAGAACTTTTCAAACGAGAGAATGCAAGAAGAGAGAGAGACAAGGGAGCGAAAAAGATGTAAGAAATGATTTGAAAAGAATATATAGAGACGGATTTGAAAAAAAATAAGAAGAAATATAGACTGAACAGTTCCAGAATCAAAAGAAATCAATTTTATTAAATGATGAGTGACGTAAGGAGAGAGAACGTGATAAATGAAATGATTTAAAACAGTTACCTAGGTCGGCGTCTTTTCAACTGCACGCTTTGTACTAACCGCACAGACACGTGTTCACCATTAGATAATGGATGTCAGCTGTAGAAAATTAATAGACTTTACGCCTTTTGATTCTGATCACTGCTTCTGATTGATCAAGTTTCTCTTCTGGAAACACTCCTTCTGAAGTGTGCTAATGTAAATCTGAATGATCTTCTGATCCATTCCTTCTGATATACACAGCTTCTGAAGATTCACTTCTTTATTCTGCAGCTTCTGATAAGACAAAACTGTATCTGCAGAAATTCTTAAGCTTCTTTGTTTCATTAGAAACACGTTTATCATCAAACCAGATATTTATTGATTCATCTACATTCAATGTTTCAATATTGTATTTTCTGTAGCATTTAGAGCATTCAGAATAGCCAAGAACGAAACACCATTGCTTTAGAAACAAACTTAAACAGATGGTTCCAGATCTAATAAACTTGCTCTTCTGATCTCCTCCAAACTTGACTTCTCTAGTAGATTTAAGTATTAGGACTTTGAAAACAGTCCTTCTTCCCTTCAAGTGTTGAGAACATCTTGAATCCAGGTGACATGACATGTTGAATGTTATCTTCTTTGTCACCAAGAGAATCTGCAATAGGAATAGACTTTTTCTTTGGTACCCACATCTTCTTGGGTCCTTTCTTGTTAGTTCTCTTCAAGTTCTGGTGGAACTTGGGTTTAGCAAAATATTTAACAGGAGGAACAGAATGATACTTCTTATTCTGAGTTTCATGATATCTCCTAGGTTGTGTCACATGCTTTTTGGTGTGTGTAATGTGAAAGCTTTGTGCATGTGATGTGTGCCTAATATCATGTGAGTGGCCATACTTGAACTGATCATACAATGGCTTGTACATGATTTTCATCTGATCAACCGGTTCAAGTTTGTATGGGGTTTCACCCTCATAACCAATGCCAACTCTTTTGTTTCCAGACACAGCATATATCATAGAAGCTAGCTGACTTCTGCCAATACTTCTAGATAAGAACTTCCTGAAACTTAAATCATATTCTTTCAGAATATGATTTAAACTAGGAGTGGATTTTACTGAATCAGAAGGAGATCCAACATTATTGGATAATTTTAAAAGTTTTTCTTTTAATTCAGAATTTTCCAACTCAAGCTTCTTAGTTTCAAATTCAAATAGCTTTCTCAGCTTTTTGTATTTGAGACTAATTTGAGACTTGTATTCCAGAAGTTCTGTTAGACTGGAAACTAACTCATCTCTAGTAAGTTCAGAAAATACCTCTTCAGAATCTGATTCTGATGTAGATTCTGATCCGTCATCTTCTGTCGCCATCAGCGCACAGTTAGCCTGCTCATCTTCAGAGTCTGAATCATCTTCTGATTCATCCCAGGTTGCCATAAGACCTTTCTTCTTATGAAACTTCTTTTTGGGATGTTCCTTCTGAAGATTTGGACATTCACTCTTGAAGTGTCCAGGCTCATTGCATTCATAGCACATGACCTTCTTCTTGTCAAATCTTCTGTCATCAGAAGATTCTCCACGTTCAAATTTCTTTGAACTTCTGAAGCCTCTGAACTTCCTTTGCTTGGTCTTCCAGAGTTGATTAAGCCTTCTGGAGATCAAGGACAGTTCATCTTCTTCTTCAGATTCTGATTCTTCAGAATCTTCTTCTCTTGCCTGAAAAGCGTTAGTGCATTTTTTGATATTTGATTTTAATGCAATAGACTTACCTTTCTTCTGAGGCTCATTTGCGTCCAGCTCAATTTCATGGCTTCTCAAGGCACTGATAAGCTCTTCCAAAGAGACTTCATTCAGATTCTTTGCAATCTTGAATGCAGTCACCATTGGGCCCCATCTTTTGGGCAAACTTCTGATGATCTTCTTTACATGATCAGCCTTGGTGTAGCCTTTGTCAAGAACTCTCAATCCAGCAGTCAAAGTTTGAAATCTTGAAAACATCTTTTCAATGTCTTCATCATCCTCCATCTTGAAGGCTTCATACTTCTGGATTAATGCAAGAGCTTTGGTCTCCTTGACTTGAGTGTTTCCTTCATGAGTCATTTTCAAGGACTCATATATGTCATAGGTCGTTTCCCTGTTAGATATCTTCTCATACTCAGCATGAGAGATAGCATTCAGCAAAACAGTTCTGCATTTATGATGATTCCTAAAAAGCTTTTTCTGATCATCATTCATTTCTTGCCTTGTCAGCTTTACGCCTCTGGCATTTACTGGATGTTTGTAACCATCCATCAGAAGATCCCATAGATCACCATCTAGACCAAGAAAGTAACTTTCCAGTATTCAAAGTTTTCACCATCAAATACTGGTGGTCTAGTATAACCATTGTTTCCATTGTGTTGCTCAGCAGAGCCAGATGTAGATGGAGTTGGATTTGCTTGAGATTCACCAGCCATCTTTTAATGAAGCGTTTTTCTCTTCCTGAATCTTTTCTAAAACGCGGTTAAGTGCTTGCACCTTAGAACCGGCGCTCTGATGCCAATTGAAGGATAGAAAAACACTTAGAAAGGGGGGGTTTGAATAAGTGTAGTTTTAAAAACTTGACAGATAAAAATAAATTGCACAGTTATTTTTATCCTAGTTCGTTGTTAACTAAACTACTCCAGTCCACCCCCGCAGAGATGATTTACCTCAACTGAGGATTTAATCCACTAATCGCACGGATTACAATGGTTTTCCACTTAGTCCGCAACTAAGTCTTCTAGAGTATCCTGATCACAACCTGATCACTCCAGGAACAACTGCTTAGACACAAGCTAAGACTTTCTTAGAGTATCCTGACCACCACGTGATCACTCTAATTACAACTGCTTAGACACAAGCTAAGACTTCCTAGAGTATTCTGATCAACACGATCACTCTAGTTACTTACAACTTAATGTAATCTTTCTAAGAGTATTACAAATGCTTCTTAAAAGCGATAATCACAAACTGTGATATTTCTCTTAACGTTTAAGCTTAATCTCACTAATATATTACAACAGCAATGTAGTGAGCTTTTATGAAGATGAAGATTCTGAGTTTTGATTTGAACAGAGTTTCAGCAAGTTGATATGAGTTGTTTTGGTGCAGAATCGTTAACCTTGCTTCTCATCAGAACTTCATATTTATAGGCGTTGGAGAAGATGACCGTTGAGTGCATTTAATGCTTTGCGTGTTCCGTACAGCATCGCATTTAATGTTATACGCTTTTGTCAACTACCTCGAGCCTTGTTCACGCTGTGTCTACTGACGTAGCCTTTAGTAGCTTTTAACGTTCCTTTTGTCAGTCAGCGTAGCCTGCCACTTGTACTTTCTTCTGATCTGATGTTTGTGAATACAACGTTTGAATATCATCAGAGTCAAACAGCTTGGTGCAAAGCATCTTCTGATCTTCTGACCTTGAAGTGCTTCTGAGCGTGATACCATCAGAACTTCAGTGCTTCTGTTCTCTTGTTCTTCTGATGCTTCCATAGATCCATGTTCTGATTCTGCTTCGACCATCTTCTGATGTCTTGCCAGACCATGTTCTGATGTTGCATGCTGAACCATTTTGAGACAAAGCTTCTGAGCGCTGAATTATGCATACTCTTTATATATTTCCTGAAAAGGAAATTGCATTGGATTAGAGTACCATATTATCTTAAGCAAAATTCATATTATTGTTATCATCAAAACTAAGATAATTGATCAGAACAAATCTTGTTCTAACAACAACATGGTACATGTGGCTCTTGAGAAATGGGGTGTGCTTTAGGAAAGACAAATGGAGTGTCAACAATGCCGTTTGGAATATTAAAACGCTTGTGTGGAAGTGGTATTTTTGTGGGAATATTACCCATCCCAATTATACATTTTACGAGTTCAATATGGACCCTTTGTTCTTTATTTCGTAAATGTAATTTGGTCGGTAATCTTTCCTTTGTCCGGAGTTTACCATCTTTTGTTAGCGGGTTGAAGAACCCCTAGTTCTTCCGTTAATGTTATCTTGCTTTCAAAAAAAAAAGTAATTGATGCTTGCCTGTTCATTTAAAAAAATGTCAGGGAAAAGAGCAAAAGGTTTGATAATAGTAAACAAAGACAAAGATAAAGATAAAGATAAGAATAAATAAATTTCCCGTTCTTTTCGTGCTGGTTTGCAAGTAACCTGATTCCTTGAATCTTCATCTTCAGATCCGTCATTTAAATCCTAAATTTTATTTTTTTACTTTTACGTATGTATGTTTGACGACACCGTTTTTTGTATGAATTATTAGGTTTTATTTCGAATTCTGTAATTTCTTGCTTATTACTTATGTATGAGTGAAATTAGTAATGACTTATGGAAATCCAACAAAACAAATTAAGATAGGTTCTAATGTATGATACAATTGGTTTCCCTTCTACAATTTGTATGTCCATGTCATTTTGTTTCAGAGCAATTTTCTGAGAATGACTTTAATTGCATATCCCATGTCATGTATAGTAAAATTGTATTGTATATTTTTGAACTTTATATAATATACAATACACTGGTATGGACAACTGTGCATATAAAATCCCAATACATCAGCTACAACTACTTGCTTAATTGCCTGTGTCAAACTTCCTTTTCTGTTAATTATTGATTGGATAATGATTGACTGCAGTCAAGAATTGACGCATTCATTCTGTCAATGACTATCGGAACACTTTCCCGTTTATTCTTCTATCAAAACAGAACTTTCTTCCTTGTCAGGAAGTTAGGAATATATAGGTTACTTGTATACACCAATAGTAACTTAAGGATAAACCTTAAGAATTCACTTTTATTCAATATTACGTTCCTCTGGCAGTAACTTATATAGGAGGTGTAATGGAAATGGAAATTCCTCTGCATCGAACATGGATGTATAATAGGCTTTTCCCTGGCCGGAGCGGACATACATATGAATTTTTAAAAGGAGTTGAAGAGTTTATAACCTTTGCTTGTCAGCAAAAAGAGCATTTGAAGGATGGTGTAATAAGATGTCCATGTAAAAAGTGCAAAAATAAGGACCACCTCACCCCGGATGAAGCAAACACTCATATTCACTAACATGGGTTTACACCAGAATATTGGAATTGGATATGCCATGGAGAGATAATCCCTCACATCAATGATAGAGACAATGATATATATATATATATATATATATATATATATATATATATATATATATATATATATATATATATATATATATATATATATATATATATATATATATATATATATATATGGTTGCACCTTCTAGTAGTAGTCAATTGTGAAGTTATGAACATGTTCATAGATACCAAGACATGGTGTTTGATGCTGCCGGTTTTAATCGCGAGCAACATTTTGTACAACATGAAGAGGAACCTCCAAACATGGAAGCAAATTTTTTTTATGACATGTTGATTTCAACTCAAAAACCATTGTGGCCGGGATGTAAAAACACAACAGAGTTATCTACTGCTATTAAGATGTTGAGTTTAAAATCTAAACACAACATGTCACAAGCATGTTTCAATGATATGGTGAAGTTTATGAAGGAATCAATCCACCCAGAGAATGTAATTCCCTCTAACTTTAAGAAAACAAACAAACTTGTGGCTGGACTCGGTTTATCAAGGATAAAGATATATTGTTGCATTGGTGGGTGTATGTTGTATCACAAAGAGGACAAATTTGAAGGAGTGCAAGTTTTGTAATGAGCCTCGATACAAAACATTTATTCTGCGTAAGTGTAAGCGAAGGATGTATATT
Organism: Vicia villosa; assembly: GCF_029867415.1. Lineage (NCBI taxonomy): Eukaryota > Viridiplantae > Streptophyta > Magnoliopsida > Fabales > Fabaceae > Vicia > Vicia villosa. The sequence goes on along the minus strand of NC_081180.1, from coordinate 107,780,054 downwards.
TGAAGGATGTATAACATGTTTTTTTTTAATACAGAAAAAGTTTGCATGGCCTCCAGAACACAAGGTTATGGTGCAATGTAACTTTGAAAGAATAGGTGCCTCTAAGATGTCTCAACTACTACAAGATGTTCGCAAAGACTTGGAGTACAGACCGGGTTAGATGGGAGATGATGTGTATCAGCAATTATCGGTACATTGGAATTCGTTAAAGTTTAAAAAAGCATCTGAAACGAATAAATGAAACCGGTCTTTTATAGATGGCACATCTCTTCACAATGGAGGGTTTATTCCTCATTATTTGCATTGGAAAAGAATGGTATATATTATATGTTTTTCATTATATTTCTTAAATATAATAAATGACACTATTCTTTTGTAATTTGTAGAGAAAGAAAAAGGGTGCAGATCCATCATTGACTGAGTTCTATTTTTGCACACATCAGAAAAAAGATCAAAGTTGGGTAGGAGTTCATGCTGAATCTACATATGTAAGTATTTCGGAAAGTGTTAATTTGATTGAATTTCAAATCTGCACACAAGTCTTTTGGAAAGTATCACTTTTATTGAATTTTAATTCCTTACTATTTTTTCAATTTTCTTTTAGGATAAATTTGAACAGAAAAAGTTGGAGGTTTCTTCTCAAAATCCAACTATTTCAGGAGAGGACGAAGCTGATAGTCAACCCACTATTGAAATTCCACCTGATTTGGATATATGGGTAGAGTCGGTTGGAAAGAAGGGAGGGTATTTGGTCTTGGAACCGCTTCTAAGACTTTGGTTTCAGTATCAAAGAGACCTTTAAGTCTTTCAAGTGACTCTCAAGAGGTTGATGTTCTTAGAAGTCAAGTCCATGTTTTAAATGCATTGTCGCAAAGACAAGAAGAAGAGAAGCTGGTGATGAGGCAACAATTGCATCGACAAGAAAAAGAGACGGTCGAAGCGAATAATAAATTTTCATTTTTAATGAATCATTTTGGATTTGTTGGGTCTTCTTCGCATCCACCACAACCCACTATTGAAAGTGATCACACAAATGAAGATGGCGTCGATGAATCAGATGATGAAGACCTTAGTAATGAATTTTTATTTGTACTATTTTTTGACTTGGTTGTAATTTGGATTGTTTTATCTTTTTAACTTGATTGTAATTTGGATTGTTTTATCTTTTTAACTTGGTTGACAAGTGATCACACAAATGTGACTATGTAAGTACTTGTTACCAACTTTGTAGTATATTTTATGCTAACTTGTTGTTCTATGAATTTGAATGTTTTATTTAAATTGAAAACATTTTAAATTATAATTTTATTTTATATTATAGTTATTTTAATATATAATTTATAATGTTTCAAAAGTTTATTAAAATAAAAAATTGTTTAATTTAAAATAGAAAGTACCTGCGGATTTACCTGTGGATATAAATTTACTGCGGATTTACCTGTGGATTACTTCCTACGGATTTAGCTGCGGATTATTTCCTGCGGATTTAGATGTAGAATTACCTGCGAAACTTCCTGCTGAAAATATTATCCACGAAAATTTTAACTGGGGACAAAACACCGTAGAAAAATCTGTAGAAAAATTGGTTCATGCAAGAACTTAGCTAAAGTCCAAAAACAATTGAGTACGAAAATTTTAACTGGGGACAAAACACCGTAGGAAAATCTGTAGAAAAATTGGTTCATGCAAGAACTTAGCTAAAGTCCAAAAAAAATTGAGTATTTCTTGTAGTGGTAATTACGTATTGAGTATGCCATCAAAAAAAAAGAAAAATTACGTATTGAGTATTTTAGAGACTGATTTTGGGATAATTTGTCATATTTAGGGATTTTGTTTTTAATATTGAATATAGAATTGTAATTTCATTTTATTATGAAATGAACTTGTATATATTGAGTTCTTTAGGGTCCGTTTTCAATGTAGGGACTGTTTTTGAGTATTGAATATGTGCTTGTAATTTTAATTTAGGGACTATTTTATTATGAATAAGACTTTTAATTCAATATTGAGTACTTTATGAACTGTTTTTTTAAATTAAGGATTCCCTTTGAGTATTGAATATAATTTTACTATTTTATTATGATACGGAGATGTAATTAAGTATTGAATATTGTAGGACTGTTTTAGGAAATATTTTTCAAATTAGAATATGTTTTTTTAGTATTAATTATGAACTTGTAATTATAATTTAGAGTATTTAGTATTTCGGTTGATTTATTAAAAAATTAAATTATAATTTTAGTAAATTTATTTAAAAGGTTGTGCAGCAAATGAGTCAAGAGTAGAAATTATTTTCTGGTGGCCATCCAAAGTTTTTACTTTGGCTCCACCACTAGATAAACCTTTGGATAATCTTAATAATATAATTTTAGATTTTAAACTAAACACTTTTATTAGTAAAGACATCGTTTCTCTAAAGTGGAATATGTTTTTACAAGTTTTCTTTTTAATAAATACTTTAGGATATGGGAATATTTTTTTTCACTAAATAATGGTATAATAATTACAAAGAGATACAAGAGAAATCAATTACTTCTTTATACAAGAGAGAGATAAGGTATTCCAATATGAAAAATTACAATCTTTAGAAGAACCGTTAAGTACTCTAAACCACTTCCAAGAAGGTAAGATTATCGCGGTGGAGCACTCATCAAAATTGAAAACATGATCATTAAATAAGATAGCATTTCTAGTTGTCCAAAGAATCCAAACAACCGCTATCCAAATGATCCCCACCGTTAAACGTTCTTCTACGGTTATAATTTTGTCGAAGTTTTCTCCAAAATTCTTCAACTCCTCAATATTTAATCTATCCAAAACTCCCAACCATATTCCTACCTTTTCCCACACTTTTGACGTATAAAAATATTGGTCAAAAAGATGAACGGAAGACTCCTTGATATTGAAACAGAAAACGCAGCCACAGTCATTGTTACCAGAAAGAGTACCTCGATGTTTCAGAAGATCTCTAGTTGGAAGACGGCCCAAGATGAACCTCCAGGTGAATATGCAAACCTTGGAAATAAAATTTGATATGACCTTAAGAAGAAAGTGTATTTTGGGTGTTTACAAGTTGCACATGTTTAGAATTTCCTCTTAACTATTCATATTAATGAGTTAGACTAAATATGACAATAGTAGAGTATCATATTATTTTTAGTTTAGGATATCCAAATTTTAATCAAGGGTCAGATTTTAAAATTAGAACAAAACTTTAAATTATTTGAAACGATCATATCCATTAGTATGTGACTCTAATTTTTTTTTGTTAGTTTTAGTGAATGAATGGTAATGTAATTTCAATAGTTTGTTGTATTATACTGCTGAAATTAAATTTTACCGTGTTTGTGTAATTAATACAAGCCTAGTAAAATACACGAATATACGAAAAAATATATTAGTTTTCAATTAATTAAATGTGTTTATATTAAAATTTATGTTATTAATATATTTAATTATTATATTTATGAAATTCAAATAATAATTACATAAATATGTGTTACAATATATAAATACAAAACATATTTATACAAGAAAATTTGTGTCACTTATAAATTTAATAAAATTGTTTTTAATAAATATTTGAAAATGATTTTATTTTGTTATTATTAAGTTGTAATATATAAAATATTCATACAATTTCAATGATTTTTGGTTATTTTAACTATTAAATAATTATATTTTAATTACATTTTAATAATTTATTGGTTATATATTTAATAAATACTTTATTCTAATTGTGTATCACTCGCACTCGCGCGTAAGCACGATTATTTTGTTTGTTATCTATTAAAATATGACCAATATGAGTCATTGTCCTATTATTGGACTGGTAAATCAGTATTATATGATATGCCATTTCTAACCTTTAATGATTGTCTTTGGTACAGCTAAAGTTCTACTTTTAAATATCCCAAAAATATCTCCTGCGACAAGGTTGGTAGATAGTCATAACAATATATGTTTCTTTTCAGTCATATTGTAAATAAATATAAATATAAACACACCAATGTGCATGTTTTCTTATATATAAATATGAACACTCCGATGTGAATCCTTATATTTAAATATAATATTGTAATATCATAAAAAATTTGTATTCAAATCTCAAAAGATATTGAGCAAAACATTACTTATGTCTCAATAATGATAGTAAATATAAATATAAACCCTCAATGTGATTTCTTATATACCAAATATGAAAACTCCAATGTGAATCCTTATATTTAAATATAATAATACAACATCATAAAAATTTTGTATTCATATATCAAAAGACATTGAATGAAAAATGTCAATAATGATATAGAGCCAAGGAAATAATATTATCAAACTCTATACCAAAATAATCACAATCATAATATAATAAAATAAAGAGATTTTTTTATATTAGAATATAAAATCGATAATAAGTCAATGAAATTCATCGTGAAAGATCTCCAACAGAACGGTGGAGGTACCTGCTAGCTTAACACTCTAATGTTCAAGTTCATGAAGTTAAAGAGGAGGAACTTACAAGTGTCTAGTAAGTTGTACCTTGGCGTGAAACATATTCACAAGTATATAAGAGTGTCAAATAGAACTTCTTGCGATAAACGTGAAGCCCCATGCGGAGACCGTTGGATAAATTTCAATTGTTGAGATGAGACCAGTCTCACTTCATTATGGTACTCCCTATACACATGTTTGTAGGCTTGAATGGGCGGAGCTTTGAATTGGACCGATCTTATTGTGTTGTTTGGCCGGCCTAGAACTGTTGCCCCAAGGTTTTTTCTATCGGACACAAAGCTAGGATTGTTGTTATGGGATTGTCGAGACTGACCTCAAGGGAGTATTGTTCTTAAGTGTCATGATTGTTGGAAGAGTTCTCTATGCAAGGGGATAGACCAATGATAATTTAAGTAGGAGTTGGTATCCTTGGAAACACACACATTAAATATTTGTCTTGTCACTGAATCTTTACTTTTGGGAGGACTTCCACGTAAGCTTATGCATCTAGTGTGGGGAGACAAAGCCCTTACAGTTGTTAAGTGTACTCAAATATTGTTATGGAACCGAAGTCAAATTTGGTAAGTTTCGTGCCTTTCAATATTTCCTTTATTCTCGTCTGAATATCCTTATGCCACTAGTTTCTTATATATCGAAAGAATTAATCAATTGCTCATTTCACTTTCTTTTCTTTAAAGTATTAATCTCTTTATCTCCCTCACAATTTTTGAATTCCTACAACCTTGTGTGTTCTTCGATCCCATATCTATTACAAAATACTTTCTAAGACTCCAATGATTTTGCCTCTTCCTTCTTCGAAATCTACAAGCATTTCTAGGTAACAATCTTTTTTTATCATTTTATATAGGAAACATGAGTGTACCGATTGTAGAATTGATAATCTAGTATGGATGAACCTAGTGACACGTCTTCTTGAATTATTGTAGAAGTGATAATCTAGTAAGTTTAGAAGTGTTGTCTGGCAAGGTTAAGAATCGAGGAGTAAATTTTGTAGAAATTAGTGGGTTTATTTGAAATAAGAACCCAAAATTGAAATACCCGGAGTGAGAGGTCTTAGAGGTTAGGAACCCAGAGAGTGACACTGATGCAGAGGGAAGATGCCTCCACCAAAATAGAAATCACATAGGCCACCCGAGTGTTAGGTTTCCCAACCTTGGACATGCTAAACCCATAATATGTGGATGACTTCAGGAATCAGTTGAAGGCTCAACCCTATATTATGGCATATAAGTGCACTTTTGGAGGTGACCAAACAGATACGAAATTCAGGTGGTGGATAGAATCGTAGTCGCGTGCCCTTACTCATGGTCGTTATTTTTTATTTGAGAGTGGTGTTAAAATGGTATGGATGGGGCCAGTGAAATGGAGATATTCTATAGGATGCAGACCAATTCTTTTGAGTATATTAAGGAACATTGGGGACGTCTTCCATTTTTCGTGATGAGCAAAATTAAGACAGTTCCTAAATTGAGGTAGGTCTTTCCTCATATTGAGAGGTGTTCCCCCTAAATGTTTCAAAGGATAGTACAATCGATATGTTAGATCTGTTTTGTCATTACATGAGTTTCTATTCTTGAGGATAGAGTTTAGGCTCCCTTTCATTGACTTTTGGACGGGGTTGTTAACCATCTAAAATTCTCACCATTGCAACTAACCCTGTGAAGGAAAATTTTAGAGGAACTAAAATTGAAAATAACTTTATTTATAAGGACCAATAAAATATTTAACCCTTAATATATATATATATATATATATATATATATATATATATATATATATAATTATTAAAATATAATAATTAAATTATATTTAAATATGAAATATTTCGACATATGCTGAATTACAAATCCTTCTTCACAAAAATACATGAACAAATTGATGAAGGCCATTCCTATTATTATGAATTTAATTTTCTTTATAATTAATATGGGCTCCCCTTAATGATTCAAAAACTCTTCTATTATAATTAAAAAATTTAACTTTTGGTCCTTATTTTATATCTCTTACCATTAGAAAAACAATCTTTTTATATAATAGTCAATTTGGTTAGAAGACTTATTAGAGTTTCCAAACAAATCCAAAGCAAATAACGTAGAGTCGACAACAAAAAAATACAATTCAAATATGATTAATTTTTAGGAAATTGCGCATAATCTAAAACAAAATAAATCTTTTAAAAAAATGCACCAAAAGATAATTGAGCCAAAATGATTCCACAACTTCTATAACATCTTAGTTATTATTTTATCAATAAAAATAAGTCAATTTAATACATTATTTTTAATATGCTGAGTTGAGATTAGGTAAAACTTTGAAAATGCAGTAAAGACAACTCTGTCATTGAACATAAGAGTCAGCGACACATGTAAATGGTATTATTATAAGTAATCTGTTATTACTTATTCATACAGGTTGTGCTTGGGTTTACATCTAGGCATTAGTTGGAGTTGATTTCTTCTATTGGTGCCATTTTATTATTAGTTAGGAGATCAATTTTGTGATTTGAGAGAAACATTTTAATTTTTTATAAATTCCTGTTTCCCACCTTATAAATAAAACTAATACTCGGAGAGATAATCTATTTATATACTGAATTGGTTTGTATTTAGCAATGTGAATTGGACTATATAATTTATTATGCTTGTATAGAGAAGTATGTTTCTTTATTACGTGACATATTTTGACTATATATTCTCAATACTACTCCTTTTAATAATAATTTAATAATAAAACTTAATTAAAAAAACGTGTTCAAAGTAGTGCAACTCACCATATATAATTTATAAGGGATGAAGCCAAGATGCTTCTTCTCACTACACTTGTTCTCGGAAAAAATATCTGAAAAGTGCTTAATAATTATATCAACATTTATAGTCAACTAAGATCTGTTTAGTATTTAATATCTTTATTGAATGATCATCATTAAACATAAATTTTCTTTTTGCACTGTGTTCATTTGATATTTTCTTCATAGAATTCTATAGATAATGCACCAAATAAAATATTTTTAGGTTTAAGTGAACGACCTAAAAGAATTTTTTTTTTCTCAGCAAAACTATTATTTTATATCTTCAAGTTTGGATTTCTCATGTCTGAAAACACATGCTGCCTGTTTAACTAAATCATGTATTTCTTATTCATGTGAATCAATTCCTTATTAAGTAATTCAACTTTTTCAGTCAGCACAACTACATTTAATTTTTAGATGTGCCACGTAAAGGACGTGGGACAGTTTGCACGTCTAGAAACAGTTATAGAACCATTGACAATTTTCCAAATGTCCCCAGAAAATAGACTATTACAGTGAATTCAATCGAATGTATCGAACATGTTATAGACCCTCCAGAGTTTTTTTTTTTTAAATAAAAAATCATATAAATTAATGAAGAGTCAGATAGGCCAAACATACATCAATGTCTACACAATTGAAAATAATTCCAACCCAGGTTCTAGAACTAACAACTTTCCCAACCTTCACCATATGGTGAACATCACTATTAAAATTCTTACTATGAAACAAAAGGGAACCATCTCTAAAACTACCAACAAAATTACTACAGTCTTTAATGATAGAATCTAATGCTGCATTGATATCAGAACCGTCACTACAATGTGGAAGGGCTTCTAAAGCGTTTTCTTGGGCTTTTAGAGCGCTTAAAAGCGCTGCCAAAGCCAGTGTTGCCGTAGGTAACGACAGCACTTTTGAAACTCCAAAAGCGCTCTCGTAGCCTCCCCTATAGCAGCGCTTTTTCCAGAAAAGCGCCCTCGTATCCCCCCTATAGCAGCGTTTTTCCCAGAAAAGCGCTCTCGTAGCCTCCCCTATAGCAGCGCTTTTTCCAAAAAAGCGCTCTCATAGCCTCCCCTATAGCAGCGCTTTTATCCAGAAAAGCGCTCTAGTAGCCCCCCTATAGCAGCGCTTTTTCCAGAAGCACTTTCGTAGGTTGCGCTTTTTTTTTATCTTAGGCAGCGCTTTTAGTTATAAAGCGCTTTCGTAGGTAGCCCTTTAAGAGCGTCTTTGAAAGCACTGTCGTTGCTAAACGCAGTATTTTAAAGTGCAACCTGTAATTTAAGCCTCCCAGTTCGACCTGTAATTTATATTTATTTTCAACCTGTAATATTTTCGACCAGTAATATATTTTCAACCTGTAATATTTTCAACCTATATTTATTTTCGACCTGTAATATATTTTCAACCTGTAATATTTTTAACCATAGGTAGGACAATATATATACTAATATAATACCATTATAATCCAAAATAATATATATACACCATTATAGTTCAATTAACATGTAACTAACTCATGTCAAACAAACTAAATCAGATACATATAACTAAGTCATCTCTAACAATAACTAAATCTGAATATAAGCCCGAAATGTAAAAAATCCGACGAGTGCACGGTCCTGGTCTTGCAAAGTATGAACATAACAACACGGTTAATTAAAGGCTCCAACATCTATACTTGAAATTTTCCAAGAAAACAAATTGTCATTCAGTAACATCAACAATATTATTAGCAACAATTTCATGTGATTTGCAACTCAATCCACCAATGTAATGTGTCATCAATCCAGTCTCAAATCAAACTATCAGCACCACTTAACAACAACAAAAACAAACTAGATTCATATAACAACGTCATCATCGTCAACTAATATTAAGCAAAATGAACCAACATCCACCAAAGAAACTCAAACACAAAGTCATTATCAAAATAATGTATTCATAAAACTTTTCACACAATAATGTATTCATACCTATATGAATAGTTGCTAAATATAAAATTGACACAATTCCTCATTGATTTCTTCCAACTTAAGTCTCGTGTAAGAAGCAGCATAGAAGTCATCAAAGTACTACATAACAAAAACATAATATGAATGATTTAGTTAAATGTAATAAATTATAAGAAATTATCTTAAGTTATAAATCCATACCGTGATTGGAATCTCTAATTGATTCGCTTGAAGGATTTCTTTCAAAAACCTCAAAACAAAGTATCCGCAATCATGACTGTTTCGCTGTTGCGGACACTACATAAAAAAACAAATAAGATTTTATTGTTGTCTTGTTTTATCAAGTAGCATAACTATTATAAGCAAATTTGTGAAAATTAATGTACCTGCACTTTGATCCAAGTAATGTTGCTTGATTTAGTCGGGGATACCTGTGCGTCTCTTTGACTTCGTGTTGAATGCAGTATAGGGCAAGCAACAAAAGAAAGATTTGGAAATATTGATCCGGGAATTATCGTCCTCAGAGATGGAGAGATGCCATTCAACAGTTTCTACAGTTTTGAGCTTGGGTTTGAATGAGCAAAAAGTAAACAAAGATATAGACAGGAAAAGAATAAACACATTCTTAGAAGAGAAATAACTTATCAGGAATGTAAATATATTCACTCTTCACAAACATACACTTACCAACCCGTTATACTCAACCTACGATACTCATCTATCTTATCACGTATCTCTCACATAAGCGTCCATCTCTGGAGCACAAACGAGATCATCTCACAACTAAGGTTATCTCTAACGCAAAGTCGCGAGAACATCCGTATTCTCGCGTCGGCGATCTCTCGCGCGCCGCTCAAACACGAAAGCATTAAGAACAGATACAAACAGTAAATGCTAGCTCTAAATCTATCTCTAGAGTTCAGAACCAACAGATAATCATCCTAGATAAGGATTCAAGAAGTTTATCTCTAAAGCACCCCAAATCCCCAGCATAGAGCAAAAATCCAGGATAATATCAACATAGATTTGTAAAGAAAGTTAAATATAACTTTATAATCGGTAAATCGGTAAATATACATAAGATTCAAGTACATATACAAACAAACCCAACACAAAAGAAATACACAAAGAATAGAAGAGATAAACCAAACATCTCGCGGGTTGTCAGCTCCGGTTGATGAGAAATCCACCTCCGATCTTCCAAGTGCATGACCCGGTGTTGTTTTCTAAGCTAATCCTACTCTAAGAATGAAAATGATGGAGTTGGAACCAAAAACTTTCCAAAACCATAACCTAGAAATGTACAAATGAAGAGAATATAAACACAAATCTGCACAGGTCCGCTCAGCGGACCCCCTCCGCTCAGCGGCCTTCACTTATTCCCCAAAATATCTACAACAGTATACATAGCTCCGCTGAGCGGACCCAAAAATGCTTCAAATCTCTGCCAAGCTCCGCTTGAACTCCGCTCAGCGGACCTTCTGCTACAAAACTTCCTTATTCAGGTCCAAAATTGCGCAATCGAAGCCGTGCCTTCGGCACTTTATTCCTCGAGGCTCCGATATGCATAAATACCTATAAAAACAAAGAAAAAACTATTAAACGGTATATAAAACATATGAAAACTAAATAATGTGAATATATACACAAAAGTGGGGATTTTATTACAAAAACGGAATGAATCGAATCGATAAGTGCCACAATTATATACTCAAAATAACAACATTTTGGCACTTATCAAACTCTCCCCAACTTAAAAATTTGTTTGTCCTCAAACAATGTCAAATAAATCAAAAAATAAAAAGTAATAAACCAAAGAATCGTGAATCAACAAGTTTTGAAAACCAAAAACAAATGTATGGTTCAATACAAAAATGTATAAACAAAGTAAATACTTACCACTATCCTACAACGACAACATGTAAACGAAACAAATCCTAAGCACAAAAAGCATACAAAACATTCTAACACAATACATGCTCACATCATGAATCACACCTAGCAAAAATTCATCAATGGATGAAGAACACACAAAGGTGAAGGACTTTTAACACTCATCCAACAATCTTGCAAACAAAAGATTAAATTATGCATTCATCCAAAAATCACATTGAAGATACAAAAGCAAGAATCACAAGGACTTTTCAAGGTTGTAATGTGGCTTGGTTAACAAACAAGGGATATGTCCTAAGGCTAATCGAAACAAAAACTTGCCTAAATCTAAGGGAGTGATCAATCCACCAAAGATTCAAACAACAAAATCTCGATTAAACTTCTTCCTTAACCACAAGTTTCTCAAACCAATGACAATACTTATTAGCACAATTATTCACTTCTCTTTTCTTTTTCTTTTTCAAAACTTTTTTGCTTTTTTCTTTTCTTTTCACTTTTTTTTCTTTTTTTTCTTTTTTTTCAACCTCATAGCAACAACCACATAAGTAGCAACCATTTCTCTCCCTAACTTAAATTCAACCACATCATCATGTGAATACTCCCTACTTCTAAGGCAATGTAAAAATTCATACCAAAAATCATGGTTGAGGGTTCAAGAAAACAAAGAATCAATCATCCATGCAAAAATGAGAACTAAACACTCAAAGATAAGCATTTAGCAAAAACAACATGGACATTGACAAAAAGGCTCAAAAGGGTTAACAAATGATCACACACTCACAAGGTTAATTGACTATTTGGTTATGGTGGTTGTGCTCAAAATGAAACAAAATGCCTTGATCCTTTTCATGCTTTCATAAAATCAGCATAAACAAAAGATTAAGCATAATAAAATCTAGTTAAAACAAATATTGTGGCCTCCAGCATATGTAAACAATGGAAAGCTTCCTCACATTTATGGTTTCGGAACTAAAGTGATTCAATCAATAAGCAAGTAATGCAAAAGAATGAATCGTATGGTAATTGTACAAATGAAAAGTTTCCTAAACATGTTAAGTTATAGAAAGCGATAAATGAGTACCTTGAATGATATTACTTCAAAAACAATATCCTACCATACATCCGCAAGTTGAAACACTCAAGCTTTGGAAAATCACCTCAAAAATATTCGAATTACCGAAAAAATTCGAGTACAAACAACCAATAAAAGAATTAGAAAAATAAAACTATTATATACTACTAATTAGCCTCTGTAAGAGTGGGAAAAAATAATGGAATCAAGTGGAATTGGAACCCTGCTGGTACAGAGCAGAAAAACAAAATTCTGCTATGCCCGCTCAGCGAGCTCTGCTCCGCTCAGCGGATGACAGAAAAACCAGAAAAATCAGAATTGCACCAGCTGTTCTAATCACTCACCAATTCACCTAAATACCTCATAAATAGAAATATAAACAATATTTACAACCATTGGGGTGCCTCCCAACAAGCGCTTGTTTTACGTCGTTAGCACGACGCCTTTATTGTTTCGGTGTTTGGAAAGTAGCTTCCATCCGTCATGCCATGGTGACGTCTCACCGCACAAGCCTATAGAAAGTTTCCTAACCAACCACTCAACAAACGTTACGGGTATAAATATATACAATGATTAAACAAACATAAAAACGAAAGTATACAACTATATACACAAACAAACACATATGTACAAGTTTGGAAGAAATACAATTATTATCATACAAAAAGTGAAAATTGGTGGATATAAACAAGTAAACATATACAAGTGAAACTATAAAAATATATATGTTATATACAAAAGTATTATTATATGTAATTATAAACAAGTAAGCTAAATTGGTGAACATAAACAAGTAAACATGTACAAGTGGAAATATACAAGTAAACATATACAATATATACGTTACATACAAAGCTAAAGACCATATAAACTATTGCGATGCAATCACAACCATCCCCGGCAACGGCGCCATTTTGTTGAATGCAGTATAGGGCAAGCAACAAAAGAAAGATTTGGAAATATTGATCCGGGAATTATCGTCCTCAGAGATGGAGAGATGCCATTCAACAGTTTCTACAGTTTTGAGCTTGGGTTTGAATGAGCAAAAAGTAAATAAAGATATAGACAGGAAAAGAATAAACACATTCTTAGAAGAGAAATAACTTATCAGGAATGTAAATATATTCACTCTTCACAAACATACACTTACCAACCCGTTATACTCAACCTACGATACTCATCTATGTTATCACGTATCTCTCACATAAGCGTCCATCTCTGGAGCACAAACGAGATCATCTCACAACTAAGGTTATCTCTAACGCAAAGTCGCGAGAACATCCGTATTCTCGCGTCGGCGATCTCTCGCGCGCCGCTCAAACACGAAAGCATTAAGAACAGATACAAACAGTGAATGCTAGCTCTAAATCTATCTCTAGAGTTCAGAACCAACAGATAATCATCCTAGATAAGGATTCAAGAAGTTTATCTCTAAAGCACCCCAAATCCCCAGCATAGAGCAAAAATCCAGGATAATATCAACATAGATTTGTAAAGAAAGTTAAATATAACTTTATAATCGGTAAATCGGTAAATATACATAAGATTCAAGTACATATACAAACAAACCCAACACAAAAGAAATACACAAAGAATAGAAGAGATAAACCAAACATCTCGCGGGTTGTCAGCTCCGGTTGATGAGAAATCCACCTCCGATCTTCCAAGTGCATGACCCGGTGTTGTTTTCTAAGCTAATCCTACTCTAAGAATGAAAATGATGGAGTTGGAACCAAAAACTTTCCAAAACCATAACCTAGAAATGTACAAATGAAGAGAATATAAACACAAATCTGCACAGGTCCGCTCAGCGGACCCCCTCCGCTCAGCGGCCTTCACTTATTCCCCAAAATATCTACAACAGTATACATAGCTCCGCTGAGCGGGCTACCTCCGCTGAGCGGACCCAAAAATGCTTCAAATCTCTGCCAAGCTCCGCTTGAACTCCGCTCAGCGGACCTTCTGCTACAAAACTTCCTTATTCAGGTCCAAAATTGCGCAATCGAAGCCGTGCCTTCGGCACTTTATTCCTCGAGGCTCCGATATGCATAAATACCTATAAAAACAAAGAAAAAACTATTAAACGGTATATAAAACATATGAAAACTAAATAATGTGAATATATACACAAAAGTGGGGATTTTATTACAAAAACGGAATGAATCGAATCGATAAGTGCCACAATTATATACTCAAAATAACAACATTTTGGCACTTATCAAACTCTCCCCAACTTAAAAATTTGTTTGTCCTCAAACAATGTCAAATAAATCAAAAAATAAAAAGTAATAAACCAAAGAATCGTGAATCAACAAGTTTTGAAAACCAAAAACAAATGTATGGTTCAATACAAAAATGTATAAACAAAGTAAATACTTACCACTATCCTACAACGACAACATGTAAACGAAACAAATCCTAAGCACAAAAAGCATACAAAACATTCTAACACAATACATGCTCACATCATGAATCACACCTAGCAAAAATTCATTAATGGATGAAGAACACACAAAGGTGAAGGACTTTTAACACTCATCCAACAATCTTGCAAACAAAAGATTAAATTATGCATTCATCCAAAAATCACATTGAAGATACAAAAGCAAGAATCACAAGGACTTTTCAAGGTTGTAATGTGGCTTGGTTAACAAACAAGGGATATGTCCTAAGGCTAATCGAAACAAAAACTTGCCTAAATCTAAGGGAGTGATCAATCCACCAAAGATTGAAACAACAAAATCTCGATTAAACTTCTTCCTTAACCACAAGTTTCTCAAACCAATGACAATACTTATTAGCACAATTATTCACTTCTCTTTTCTTTTTCTTTTTCAAAACTTTTTTGCTTTTTTCTTTTCTTTTCACTTTTTTTTCTTTTTTTTCTTTTTTTTCAACCTCATAGCAACAACCACATAAGTAGCAACCATTTCTCTCCCTAACTTAAATTCAACCACATCATCATGTGAATACTCCCTACTTCTAAGGCAAGGTAAAAATTCATACCAAAAATCATGGTTGAGGGTTCAAGAAAACAAAGAATCAATCATCCATGCAAAAATGAGAACTAAACACTCAAAGATAAGCATTTAGCAAAAACAACATGGACATTGAAAAAAAGGCTCAAAAGGGTTAACAAATGATCACACACTCACAAGGTGAATTGACTATTTGGTTATGGTGGTTGTGCTCAAAATGAAACAAAATGCCTTGATCCTTTTCATGCTTTCATAAAATCAGCATAAACAAAAGATTAAGCATAATAAAATCTAGTTAAAACAAAGATTGTGGCCTCCAGAATATGTAAACAATGGAAAGCTTCCTCACATTTATGGTTTCGGAACTAAAGTGATTCAATCAATAAGCAAGTAATGCAAAAGAATGAATCGTATGGTAATTGTACAAATGAAAAGTTTCCTAAACATGTTAAGTTATAGAAAGCGATAAATGAGTACCTTGAATGATATTACTTCAAAAACAATATCCTACCATACATCCGCAAGTTGAAACACTCAAGCTTTGGAAAATCACCTCAAAAATCTTCGAATTACTGAAAAAATTCGAGTACAAACAACCAATAAAAGAATTAGAAAAATAAAACTATTATATACTACTAATTAGCCTTGGTAAGAGTGGGAAAAAAATAATGGAATCAAGTGGAATTGGAACCCTGCTGGTACAGAGCAGAAAAACAAAATTCTGCTATGCCCGCTCAGCGAGCTCTGCTCCGCTCAGCGGATGACAGAAAAACCAGAAAAATCAGAATTGCACCAGCTGTTCTAATCACTCACCACTTCACCTAAATACCTCATAAATAGAAATATAAACAATATTTACAACCATTGGGGTGCCTCCCAACAAGCGCTTGTTTTACGTCGTTAGCTCGACGCCTTTATTGTTTCGGTGTTTGGAAAGTAGCTTCCATCCGTCATGCCATGGTGACGTCTCACCGCACAAGCCTAAAGAAAGTTTCCTAACCAACCACTCAACAAACGTTACGGGTACAAATATATACAATGATTAAACAAACATAAAAACGAAAGTATACAACTATATACACAAACAAACACATATGTACAAGTTTGGAAGAAATACAATTATTATCATACAAAAAGTGAAAATTGGTGGATATAAACAAGTAAACATATACAAGTGAAACTATAAAAATATATATGTTATATACAAAAGTATAATTATATGTAATTATAAACAAGTAAGCTAAATTGGTGAACATAAACAAGTAAACATGTACAAGTGGAAATATACAAGTAAACATATACAATATATACGTTATATACAAAGCTAAAGACCATATAAACTATTGCGATGCAATCACAACCATCCCCGGCAACGGCGCCATTTTGTTGAATGCAGTTGTCGCGGGCGAAAAACCGTTTTTGTGTCCTCTTTTTTTTGGATGAGACACCTGATGCCTTCTTTGGGCTCGAGTGCTCAAAAAAATGATTTTTCTTTTGTACCGACCAAACTTTTTATTATTTCCAAAGGAGGAAAAGGAAAAAAGCTGCAATAACCTAAAAGTGGGGGGAGAGATCTTTGGGTAAGAGGGTTGGTTATACGAAGGGAAGGTATTAGCACCCAACGTATCTATAGTACTCTATAGGTTTCTTTGTTATGTTTTATTCCATTCTTGTTGTGGTGGAGGTTCTTGTTGAAATAGGTGGGACCTAAGGTGTTTGTTTGATTATGCTCGCAAAGATCATCGCGATCCTCTGCATACATATCCCTTAGAGGGAATCAGAGCATCTGTAGCTCGGGGTCTACGGGTGCTAAGGTTTGAATGGTTTTTGTGTTTTGTTTTGCTCGCCAAGGATCGACCTTGTGCCTACGTATTCTCAAAGGGATGTTGAGAAAGTTAGAGCAATCGTAGTTCCCACTTATGCTAGTGGAAGCAAAGAAAAATAGACAAATGTCGTCTAAATGCTAGATGTATCTAATCTATATCATCACATACATCTGTTTGATTTTGTTTAAAAATCTTTTCATTATAAGCCCGGGGCCATGCCACTTAGGGTGCTTAGAATGATAAAGATGTTTTTGTGTTTAACCAGCCTTGTGGCAAAAGTTTCAATGAAGTCAGCCTTGTGACAAAAACTTTGATTAATCAGCCAGCCTTGTGGCAAAAGTTTCAATGAAGTCAGCCTTGTGACAAAAACTTTGATTAATCATCCAGTACGGTGGTAAAACAGTTTGATTGATTAGCCAGCCTTGTGGCAAAAAAGTTTGATTGATTGATTGTTTGTGATGATATATAAGAGATACTCCTAGCATAGAGATGAAAAATGTCTAATCTCCTAGGGTATTTGATTTGGATATTGGGGGATGCTTATAAGAAGCCCATGGGTCCTTGTACGAAGCCCAAGAGGAGGCTATCCGAGGGTCCTTGCATTGTAAGCCCAAGAGGAGGCTATGGGAGGGACAATCCAGGGTCCTTGCATTGTAAGCCCAAGAGGAGGCTATGGGAGGGTCACTCGTTTGTACAAAGCCCAAGGGGAGGCATGGTATAGTTGGTTTGAGCTCTTAGAGCGATTTCACCGGGAAACCATACTCTATGTCCTAACCTAAACTAGTGGAGATTCTTTGCACGAAGCCCAATAGGAGGCTATGGGGAACCTAGTGTTGTACTAAGTTGAATAAGCATATATAACACAAACACACATATGAACAAGTACGAACAAACATGAACAAGTACATGAACAAATATGAACAGTTATACATATATGACAGAGTGTGTGTATATAATGGAGTTTATGAAGGAAATATACCTGTAAGCATGATCCATTTGTATACACAGGGCTCGGGACTCACACTCGGGGAGAAGTCCATTTGAGTTTATTCACAGCTATGTAAACAGGTATTTACAAAGGTGCTTGGGACTTATACCTACATGGAGGCCCATGGTATATTTTTTGGGAAGATTTAAAGAAAACCTTCATTTTTTGGTTTGTTATTCAAAGTTAAAAAAAACACATTGATTGAGATATGTACAAAAGGCGTACAATGAAATACCTAATTTCATGTACTAGAGTGGGTATGTACAAAAGGGCTTGGGACTTATACCTACGTGGAGGCCCGTGGTATATTGAAAAGCTTTGAAGTTTGGAGTTTTGTTGTTTTGGAAATGATTTGAAAATTGTTTTAAAAAGATTTGTTTTGAAGAAGTTTTATTGTTTTGAAAACAGTTCGAAAAGTATTGTTTTTTTTGAAAAAGTTTTCTGTACAAAGAAAAACTGTGAAAAGAAAGAGGAAAGGGACTTATACTCTCTAATATTCGAGAGGCCCATGTTTTATTTCCATAAAACATGGTGGATGGTTTAAAAAAGAGTTGAAAGATTTATTGTTTTAAAAACAGTTTGGAAGTTTATTTGGAAAAAAGTTTTCTGTTAAAACAAAAACTGTACAAAGAAAGACGAAAGGGACTTATACTCTCTAATATTCGAGAGGCCCCACATCGTTTTGAAAATCAATTGATCAATTAAAAAGATTTAATCAATAGTTTCCTTTGAAAATCAAAAAGAAATGGTTTACCGTTTTTGAAAAGGAATCGGGATCGCTCGTTTTTTAAAACGATTTGAATTTTGAAAGAAATCAATTTAATCGAGATAAACAAGAAGATTGTCTTCAAATAACATTTAGATGATTAGGGTTTGCTTCAAAAAATATTTACAAGTGATTAAATTTGAAAATCAAATGAAAAATAATATTTAAAAGTATTAAAATTACTTAAAAACAAGTCATTTTAAAACCAATTAAAAATGTATTAAATAAATCTTTTTTTGTGATTTTTTTTAACATTGTCAAAATATGTATATTAAATAAAGAGTGTAAAA
This sequence comes from Vicia villosa, assembly GCF_029867415.1. NCBI lineage: Eukaryota > Viridiplantae > Streptophyta > Magnoliopsida > Fabales > Fabaceae > Vicia > Vicia villosa. The sequence continues at coordinate 107,760,992 of NC_081180.1, read as the reverse complement.
AAAATGAAGTGAAAATAATGAATTTTGATTGGTTAAATGAATGGTTAAAGTTTGTTAAAAAATGAAAGAAAATAGGTTGCAAAAAATTGGTTTTGTCTCCAATAGGGCTTGAACCCACGCCCTCTCTCTCACATGCCAAAACCTGGACCAACTGAGCCACGCTTGTGGCTTGTTAAACATACGCGTTCAATAAAATATATTTTCAATCAATTTCCAAAAACCTTTGAACCAAATCTGGCGCCAAGAACAAACCCTCAACAAGAATTTGAAAATCTTCGAAACTGAATGAAATTGATCAAGTGAAGGGTCTATCTCACTCGTTTTTTCATAAGGAACATGATGGTGATCTTTAATTTCATTTATTTTTGCTCTAAGGTGATCAATTTTCTGATGAACACGAAGAACCCTAATATGACAAATCATTGTGAAATCGTGTATGATCATGATATGATGCAATTGATTGAGGGTTAATGATCCATACATATGCAGAAACATGATGGCAAATCAATTTTTCATTTATGATGCATGTATGATGGAGTTTGAAGTTCAAGAGAGCTTACCTTCAAAAACGGCCAACTGAGAATTGAATTCGTGCCTGGAGGTGTTACAGATGTTGTTTCTTGATCTGGACAGCATCAATGGACCTTATGGAACATGTTTGGATGCCTGGAGCAATTTGAAAACCTCTTGATCAATCCATGGTACTCGATCTGCAGTATGGTTCAAGTGAGGATCAAGCTAGCTGATTTTGATGTTTCAGATCATGGATAATGGTTGGAACAGTTCATATGAAGTATATGGAGTGTGTTTGGATGGTTAGATTGGACAGATATGGCCTGGTATGAGAATTGATATGTTAAGGCTCATTTTATGAAAACATGGTGGTTAAAGAGTGATTCTGAGATTTAGGGTGATTTGGGGTGTGTGAGTGGATCAAACACATCATATTTGATGTTTATGAGATGTTAGAACCATCACTTTGGCCATAACTCAAAGGGTTTGGAGGTTGAGTTTTCTACCTCTTTGAAAACTATGAAACTTGCAATTCAAGAAAGAAGAGAGAAAACCTATAATTGTGAGGTTTTGGTGTGATTTGAAGAGTGGAAATGACCTCTATTTATAGGCCAAGGATTCTGAATACAAAGCTTTGCAAGTTGCTTCAAGAAGTGATGATTTGGCTTAAGAGATAAAATGGAATCTTTCACATTAAATGCAAATGGTTAAAGTAACTAAACCATGGTTATTTTGGCCAAGCTTCTTATCTCTTTCCTATCTGATCTTAAACCAGAAAATATCTCTGAATCATTGCTTTGGTGTGTCATCACTTGGATTATAGGTCATGTAGTCTTGAAACTTAGTGAAAAATGGTGAAAATTCAAGTGAAAATGATCACTAAATGCATAATTCAAAACCATAGCTACACTCCATATTTTTTCATGCTCTTGGACATTTTGGAAAGCTCATATTACATACTTCAAAACCCTAGTTGAAAGTTTCTTCAAGATCTTTAAGGAAGTGGGTGAAAAAGATCCATGAACTTTGAGAAAAATGAGGTTTTAAGTGAAGTTTTCAAAAGATACCAACTTTGAAGCTCCATATCTCTTAAATGGTTGATCTTATGGAAAAAAATTATATGTGACAAAGTTGTTCATTGGATCAAAATCTACAACTTTCATGTTGGAAGTTTTTTTCAGTTTGTAGGTGAAATTTTGAGTTATTCCCCTTCAAAGTTTGGAAAAAACCATGAAAAACACTTAGAAAAATTTTCTAAGTATGAAAGTCAAACTTTGACTTTTTGATTCTTGATTGATTTTCTTGATTTTTCTTGATCAAATGACTTCTCATATCATATATTGATGATTTAAAACTTCAAAAGTCATGGTTGACCAAAATTCTCCAAAAGTCAATGGTGATCTTGTTGAGTTGGCTTTTTCAGACGAATCGCGTTTCTGGAGATTTCAAATGAAACATGCTATCCTCACCATATGAATGGTATGAATGAATCACATTGAAGCATTAGAGGATATTGAGTCATGTTTTGAGTTGTGGCACCATGTCCTTATTAAAAAGTCAGTTGTTCAGTGAATTAGGTCAAAAAACCCTAATTGCCGACCTGATGAAATTGATGACTGTAGGTCTTGAATTGAGATGCAATTTCCATGGGATATTGTCATAGGGATTATTTGAGGATGATTGAAACCTTTGATTGACTTCCTGGGGGTTTTTATGGTTTCCCAAATGTGATCCCTGATTTTAGTCCCTGATAGTTCAAAACCCTGATCTGAGGATTTGTCTGATCAATCTTTGTGTAGGAGATATTATGAGCCAATGGATTAGGTCAAAATGTTGCACTTGAGGTCTTGATATCATGTCCCAAGCCATTAGGTCAAATTCTGAACAAAAGTCAGGAGTATGCTGTCTTCAGTCAAAACCCTAATTCAGTCGATTCAAAGCTCTTGAGTTTGTTGAAATGAATCTCTGAGGACCAAATGTTGATTGTAGATAAGATGATTCATTTGAGATGAAGGGGGAACAAAACCCTAATTGATTGGTATTTGTACTGATGAGTGATTTCCAGATTAAATCCTGCTGAGTCACAAGTAGCAAACACAAGCTATGCAATTTGTTAGAGATGCAAATGATGCATATGCAATGACATGAGGTGGTATCTTAGGTCAAAAATTGGGGTATGACAGATGCCCCTATTTAAGTTTCTTCAACCTGAGACATGAAGATTGAAAATCTTCGTTTTGATAGGGTGGAAGAGACTTAAATATCAGAAGACGCAAATTTTGGACCTAAGATACCAAAATTGCGAATGATGCAAGGATATCTTTACCGAGGGAATATCAAAACTGACTCCACTGGGGAAAAGAGATCGGGAAGGATGTCTCAATCCATTTTAGGAAGAGAATCCGTTTTTCGGGAAAGCAAGTGTATGCTCCACCGGGGAATGATTGCTTTGTAAGAAAAGCTTACCTATCGACATTATCGACTATCAGCATGGGGATAGACTTGTTTAATAATGCGAAGGTGAAAGGTATGAAACTATATTACCGACTATCAGCATGGTGACAGACTTGACAAGGTAAAAAGAGTTTCAAAGGTTCGGTTAATATTATCGAATATCAGCATTGGGATAGACATGTTTAATAATATAACCAGAACAAAAGGTTACCGACTACCAGCCTCGTGATAGCGGTTTTGAAGACATGATCAATTATCAGCCAAGTGATAAAATGATTCTGGAGACTTAGCTAGGGAAATTACTGGTTATTCAGCCTTGTGAACAGTAATAAGGCCCTGATTGTCAAATGGTCTTCATGATTGATTTCCTAGAGAGGAAAAGTCTTTTGGAAGAGACATAAGCTGCTCGGATGATGAGGCTATTGCTTATTGTCTGTTTTTTTCACGACTCTATTTGAGGAATCGGAATTTGAATCTCTGGTAAAGACAAGGTTCTAACCATGAATGAATTGGAAAGAAACAGTCAAACAAGACTTTGTACCCAATGAGGAGTGAACTCAACTGGGGATTTTCTCCTTTGTTTTGAGAGGAGAAGACTAAAGCAACCTTCTTCCACGAGGAATGATCTCAGTGGGGAACTGGAGAAAGAATATGTTTTTTTTGCTTATGGGTGACGACCTACTGGAGAGATGACACGCCCATACCTTTTTTTTTTTTTTTCTCTCTTCTCTTTTTTTCTTTTTTTTCTTTTTTTCTTTTTTTCGAGGATAGATATATCCTGAACAAGTGATTTTTTAAGCAAACATGAAAAATGCAAGAATGCATAAATGATGCAAATATGTATGAATGATGAATGTCATGAATGTAGCATGCATATTGACAATACTGACAGACAGAAGTATATACTAGAGATGGACCAGCGTCGCAATACAACCAGATACTTGGCAAATGTTTTTCAACACGGTGTAGATAACACAGGTGATGAATGGTGTTGCGTGCCTTAAACTTCTCTGGGGAAGATGAGCATCTTTTCTCATTGAGATGAAAGAACCTCTTCACTGGAAATTGGAGATCTTCTTCATTGGGGATAAAAGACCTTCTTCACTGGGGATAGAAGAGCTTCTTTACCGAGAGGGGTAATTGCTTCAGGAATTCTTTTCTGGGACAAGAATACCGTTGTCTCAACAATTTTTTTCCGGGAGAATCCTTTTTGTTCATCCTATGGAGACGACTGCTGATGTTCCTTCCGTTGTTCACAACTCAAAGGAAAATTTCGCTTTTATTTTGAAAAAGAAAAGTGAAGTAAATTCATTTAAAACTTATTTTTTTCTTTTTTTTTTCAAAAACGAATAACACAATTAAAGCGTCATTTTGCAAGCTAAAAGAAATTAGAGATTGCAAACAAATGGGCACAAGGCTCAAATTTATTTAATAGGATGGAAATCAGCTAAAGGCGTGATTCCATGGAGTATTTACAAAATTTGGAAATGGTAATTATGCGGAAAAGGCTACATTGAAAACAATAACCACTATTCCCTTAACAACTTTGAGTTCCAACTGTGCTTGTCGCTTCAGATTGACAATGATTTGATTGAAGATCCTTTGATGAAGTACAGACTCTTCAGGTGACGAAGTATAAACTAATGCAGTTACTTTGTCATAAATCCCTAATTTTTGCCTAGATTGCCCTTTCAGGTTTTCAATCTACCAGGATGAATTTTTTCTGTTTATTGTCTCTAATTTTTGCCTGGACCGCCCTTTCAGGTTTTCAGTCCACCGAGACGCTCATTTTTGCCTAAGTCGCCCTTTGCGGGTTTTCGACTTACCGAGCTGTTCTTTTGTATTTTTTAGACAAAGTATTTCTTGACTGCATCAGCATTCACAGGATGTGGGAGTTCATCACCATCCATGGTTGTAAGAATCATGGCGCCGCCAGAAAATGTTCTTTTGACAACATACGGGCCTTCGTAATTAGGAGACCATTTGCCCCTAGAATCTGGTTGAAAAGACAAGATCTTTTTAAGCACGAGGTCGCCTTCTTGAAATTCACGAGGTCGAACCTTTTTGTTGAAAGCTTGTTTCATCCTTGCTTGGTATAACTGTCCATGGCATAGAGCAGTCATACGTTTTTCTTCGATTAAGTTCAACTGATCGTATCTGCTTTGACACCATTCAGCTTCTGATAACTTAGTCTCCATGAGGACTCTCATTGATGGTATTTCAACCTCTACGGGGAGCACAGCTTCCATGCCGTATACTAGAGAAAAGGGAGTTGCCCCTGTTGAAGTACGCACTGAACTTAGCGGTGTTATCAACCAACATGTCAATATGTGGTAATGGAAAGTCATCTTTTGGACTGGCCTTGTTCAAGTCACGGTAGTCAACACACATTCTGACTTTGCCATCTTTCTTTGGAACTGGCACTATGTTGGCCAACCATTGAGGATACTCGGAGGTGACAAGAAAACCTGCGTCGAGTTGCTTTTGAACTTCCACTTTGATCTTGTTAGCCATATCAGGGTGAGTCCTTCGCAATTTCTGCTTAACCGGCGGACATTCTGGCTTCAATGGCAAGTAATGCTGAACAATATTGGTATCCAACCCAGGCATGTCTTGGTAGGACCAGGAAAACACGTCAACATATTCTTTGAGAAGGTCTGTCAACTTACTCTTGATATCAGCATCAAGCAGTGATTCAATGGTCACTTCTTTTTTGTCTTCTTTAGAACCCAAGTTGATTTTTTCTAAAGGCTCTTTGTGAGGCAAAATGGCTCTTTCCTCGTGCTTAAGTAACCGAGAGATCTCGTCCGGGATCTCCTCTTCTTCCTCTTCTTCGGCTTCGAACACAGGAAACTCAAAGTTGGGAGAGGGCATAGGGTTATTGCATTCAATGGGTTTATCAATAGTAAATCTGCACATGTGATTTATATCTATTTAGAAAATTTATGAATGCAAGAGTGTATGCAGATTTTTTTTTTTTTTGAAAAGTTTTTTTCATTTTGGTTTTTTAGGATTACCATTTCCGGAAAAAAGCAAAAAATAAAACATATAATGTAGGGAATCCAAAATGACGCTTTATTTATGATTCATTTTTGAAACAAAGCCCTAAACACAAACTCATTTGTCTTGGGCAGGACAAAGAGGGAAACTTTTAAAACAAAGCCCTATACACAAAGTTATTTGGGCGGAACATTTAAAAGCAAAGCCCTATAAAACATCTCTCTGCTTTGGGCAAGGCAGGAGGTCAAAATAACAGCGAGATGATTACTTTGAGCGGCGAACAACATTCGGAACGTCGACAGCTTTCCAGTAGCAACGAACTCCTCTGTGTATTATGTATTCAGGAAAATTCTCCTCAGAATTATCTTCAGTATTGACATTGACCGCTGGTCGAGCAGGATTTGAAGGTCCTGGTTTATCACCCTTGTTCTTTGTAGAGTTGAAACGGTCTTCTTCTACTTCTTGAAGAGCATAAGACGAGTCACAATCTTCAGAATTTTCAGGATGTGTTTCCCAGTCTTCAGGATGAAGAGACTCATTGTCAGCGACACTTTCTGAGTCAGTTGCGGGACCATCTTCCCCTTCATCTTCAAAAATGGCATTTATGTGATAATAACCATCTTCAGGATTATGAACCTTGGCAGATACATCGAATCCGAAATCTTCAGTAACTTCAGGCTGCTGAGAAAATTGACAGGGCTGATAAGCCTCTTCTGGTTGACTATTATATTCAAAGGAATCTCCCCATCCAGTTGGTTGGATATCCTCAATCGCAATCTTGTAACTTTCAGGTGCAGTATATTTCACCATATAATCAAATTTTCCACTTGGTTGTCCCAAAGTGTCCCAGATTTCTGCAGGAACAGGCTCAGTTTCATTGCCTTTGGATTCTTCTGAAGGAGGATATGGTTCTTCCTGAGATATGTATCCCGAGTCATTGAGATAACATTTCCATTCTTCTTCAGGATCAGGTAGACCTTCTTCGATGCATTCCTCAATAAGGACATTGACCTCTTGAGGAATTGGGTTAAGGAACCCTCCACTATGGAACGTTTCTTTGATCGGACGAAGGGTTTCATCCTTCTTGGTGCAGTTTGAGAATGTTGGTGAACATCCGAGACCTGCTCTAGTTTCATTCTTGGTCGGGATCACAACTTGCCCCCAGCCAGTGGTAGTTCCATCTTTCACTACTTTTACTGCCTCTTTGTAAGAAGAAATTGATGCTTTCTTTTTGGAAGACTCGTCTTCTAAAGAGAGACCTTGGAACTGAGTTCCTTCCACATCATCAGCACCGATGAAAGAGAAATTGGATAAATGACTCACCATTAAGGCTTGCTCCCCACTTATTGTTACCAATTTTCCATTTGTCACAAACTTTAACTTTTGATGGAGCGTAGAAGTCACTGCCCCTGCTTCGTGGATCCATGGTCGTCCCAACAGACAGCTATAAGCAGCTTGAATGTCCATGACCTGGAAGGTGATTTGAAATGTATGTGGACCAATTGTCATGGGAAGGTTGACTTCACCGATAACAGATTTTCGCGATCCATCAAATGCTTTGACAACTACACCACTGAACTTCATAGGCATTCCTTGGTAAGACAAGCGAGCAAGAGTCGTCTTTGGCATCACATTCAAGGAAGATCCGGTGTCTACTAACACATTGGACAAAGAGTCTGACTGACAGTTCATAGAAATGTGCAAAGCAAGATTGTGATTTCTGCCCTCCTCGGGGAGTTCTTCATCACAGAAGCTTAAATTGTTGCAAGCTGTTATGTTGGCTATTATCCCATCAAAGTGATCAACAGTCACATCATGATCTACAAAAGCTTGATCTAAGACTTTCATCAGGGCTTCCCTGTGGGCTTCAGAGTTTAACAGCAATGAAAGTATTGAGATTTTTGAAGGAGTCTGCATAAGCTGATCCACAATCTTGTATTCACTTCTTTTGATAAGCTTCAAAATTTCATCAAAGTCTGGATTGACATTGGTTCCACTGGATTGACCAACATCAATGTTTGTATTACTGACAGGAGTTTCCTCAGGATTCCCCACTGGCGTATTGACAGGATTTTGCCTGGTTGCAGGAGCAACAGGCTGCTTTGGAGGTAGTGGAGTATACACACGTCCACTTCTTGTTACACGACTTACATCAGCGATGTTTACGACAGATGAAAGAGTTGGTAAAGGAACTTCTTGTCCGTCCTTTATCATTGTGGCATTGTAGTTGTATGGAACTGCCTTGTCAGAGTCATAAGGAACAGGTCCAGGTAGACAAATGATCAAAGGAGCAACAGGAACCTTCGGCTTGTTGTAAGTAACTTCCATGCGCTCAGGCATGTTGAAATGAGGAATGATGACGTTAACTGTAGGCATTTCCGAGTTGATATCTGAGACTAAAAGCTCATGCGGATAACATCCTATCATGTTAACTTCATTTTCATCCCTATTTCGGTAGATCTGAAGAGTACCATTATCCAACAGAACTTGGAGATCTCTTCTCACAATTGAACATCCGTGAGGATCTACACAACATATTCTACAGGAACCGTATTGATGCTGGCGAAAATTCTGCCCCCGACAAAGAGTGGCGTGCATTTGTACCAAATTGGCTCTTGAGTAATTGATATTATAGACCCGGTATGGACCAGGACACCCATATACCATGTTTACAACATGCCCTCCATGATTGGGCAGCGGATTTGCTTGCACATTTGGATTCAAATTTCTGAAAGAGAGAAGATTAGATCTAACCAACCTCTGAACTTCATATTTCAAAGCTATGCAATGCTCAAGATCATGGCCAGGTGCTCCTTGATGATAAGGGCATGATACCTCAGCTTTGTACCACCATGGGAGTCTCTCAGGTACTGGTGGTGGTGCTTTAGTTTGAATAAGGCCTCTTTCAATCAGTGCAGGGTACAATTCTGTGTAGGTCATCGGAATCGGATCAAACTGTGGAGCTCTTTGCACACGATTCTGATTATTGTTCAGCTGCTGAGCCTGTGGTCGAGGCTGTTGTTGCTGAAACTGTGGGGTAAATCCCGGATTCGGTGCTGAATTAACGACTGGCGCAATAGCAGCAATCTGTTGTCGACGATTGATATTTCCTCTTGGCTTCCCTTGGGATACCATGTCAACACTTTGTTCTTTCTTCTTTGGGAAACCACTTCCGAACTTTTTGGTTCCACTCGAAGATCCACCTTCTTTAGTCAGACGTCCTGTTCGGACTCCTTCTTCTAGACGCATCCCCATGTTTACCATTTCGGTGAAATCACTTGGAGCACTAGCAATCATGCGTTCATAATAAAACGGACTGAGAGTATTCAAGAAGATCTTTGTCATCTCTTTTTCTTTTAACGGTGGATTAATCTGAGCAGCAGTTTCTCTCCATCGTTGGGCATACTCTTTGAAAGCTTCATGGTCTTTCTGAGCCATGGATCGGAGCTGATCTCTGTCTGGAGCCATATCCGAGTTATACTTGTATTGTCGGACAAAGGCCTCACCTAGGTCATTGAAAGTCCGAATATTAGTGCTATCCAAGCCTGTGTACCACTTCAGTGCGGCACCAGTCAAACTGTCTTGAAAGTAATGGATAAGCAACTGATGATTATCTGCATAAGTAGACATCTTCCTGGCATACATCACAAGATGGCTTTGTGGACATGAACTTCCTTTGTACTTCTCAAAGTCTGGGACCTTGAACTTAGCTGGTATTTGTACACTGGGAACCAAACATAGCTCCTGGGCATTCTTTCCAAACAAATCTTTGCCACGGATAGCTTTAACTTCCAGTTGAATCTTGTTAAACTGCTCTTGGAGATCTCCCACAAGATTACGCTGATTTGTGCTATCACCCTGATCATGATAAATCTCATTGCCATCATAAGGAACAGTGTGAACCGTAGGGGTCGGAACTGTCATAGTGGGTTGAGAAAGTGCCATAGTGACTTGAGAAAAAGTTACCCCCTGATTTGGAGTAAATGCTGAACCTTGCGCAGCAGGCGCTTCAGTTGTAGCTGTTTGAACCCCAGAGAAATTATGGCGGAAACCTGTACCAAAGCTGAAAGGCGGGCCCCAACCTTCTGGCATGGAGAAAGATGGAATACCGAATGCAACTGTAGAAACTGGAGTAGTGACTTCAGATGTTACCGCTGCTTGACTGTTGGGTGGCGGCGGCTGATTCTGTGCGGCCATTAAGGAGTCAACCAGAGTAGTGAGACTTTCCAACTTTTCCTGAAGGGTGGTCACTGTACCACGGAGCTCAATATTCTCTTGTTCAGAGTGTTCCATTACTCTTCTTCTGTTCGAACGAGTATTGTATCTGTGATCTGATTGCGAGCGCGGTCGAGAAACTTTGAGACGCGACAGCTTGACGATCTAATGGAGAAAGATCCAAAAGATGAGACTCTATACAACAGACTCGATATGCAGAATGATGTATGCAAAAAGAAATTTATGATTTTTCCAAACATTTTTTAAGATTATTTCCTTGCAAACATTGGAACATAAACAAATCTTTTATTCACTCATTATATATTTTTTTTTTGCAATAATGGGAAATGTTACAACATTGGAGCGTAGCTCCTTACAAAAGCAAATGATAAATGAAAATCTAAACAAATCCTAAACATCTTCATCAGATGAAGAACCAAATGCATTGTGCAGCTTGAGCTTCATGATTTCTTTCCCATAGTAAGCTTTCAACTCGGCCTTTTCAGCTCTCAGTTTGTCGACAACATTCTTCCAATCATCAGGAGTCGGAGCGTTGCTTGTCGAGGCTTCAAGATTCTTCTTGCTTTCTTTGATGTATCTTCTGATTGCGGCATCTTTCCGACGAATCTTCTCATCTTTGCTCATGAGCCATCCATCTTGATAATAGAGAGTTTCTTCGTGATCTTTCACTCTTTTCTTCAACTTTCTATTTTCCTCATCAGTTTTACGAAACTTTTCTTCCCAAGCATCTTTTTCTAACCTCATCTTGGCTAAAATCTCTTGGTATTCTTCCGTAGTGTCAATGGGAATGTTGGGTAGTTGAGACACCACAGGGAACATGGGTTTTTCATAATCATAAGGCATTTGAAACTCCTTTGCTCTTTTCTTTACCCAGCAGGTATAGGCGTTTGTAGCAATGCAATTTCTTTCCCCACCTTTTTCTTTTCTTCGGACGTCGTACCAAGCTCTCACCATTCTTGTCTTCAACCTTTGAGGATCTTCCCCTTCTCGGTAAAAGTAGCATTCCACTGCGAGACCAATTGGTTTAACTGAATTTGCATATCCGAGTTGTCGTCGGGCTAGGACCGGATTGTAGTTAATTCCTCCTTGTGTGCCAATGAGAGGTACGTTGGCGAACTCCCCACAACTATCAATGGTTTCTGTACCACAGCGAGCCAAGGTATACCAATGAATATCATTATTAGCAAGAGACATAAGTCTTCGAGGCCAACGTAAGCCTTCTCGGTTTTCCGTGAAAATAGGGGACTTAGGTAAGTGTGAAACAATCCATTTGTACAAAAGAGGTGCACAACATACAATGATTCCACCACCTTGGCGATTCCTATGATGGATAGAGAAATACGTGTCACCAAGCAAAGTCGGAACAGGATTTCCAATCAGAAAGATCTTTATGGCGTTGATATCAACAAAGTCGTTGACGTTGGGAAACAGAACCAACCCATAAATGAGCAAGGCTAATACAGCTTCAAAAGCTATCATGCTACCAGTGTCAATGAAATCAAAGGCTTTCTTTATTAGAAACTGCGAAGTCAAACCCGGAAAATTTCCTTTGGTAGTCCAATTACTTTCTATTTCAGATTTCTTCAAGTGGATACTTGCTGCAATGACTGGTGACTTAGGAATGGCTTCCAAACCATTGAAAGGTATTTTGTCAGACACAGGAATACCCAAAAGATCGGCGTATTCTTCCAAGGTTGGTACCAACTGATAGTCTGGAAAGGTAAAACACCGGTAGACGGGATCATAAAACTGAACCAGAGTTTTGAGAAGTCCTTCATCAACATGAGTGTTCAAGATAGGCAAAAGCTTTCCATGGCTTTTCCTAAAATCAGAAGGATTTTGTACAGAAGATGCTAACTCTTTCAGCCTTTCCACATTAGGCATTTTGAAATCATACTTTTTGGTATGCCTTTTTACCCACTCCATAACTTAATCCTATAATGTTTGCAAAGAAAACTCTCTAAAATTTTTGGAAAAATCATGTTTTTATGGAAAAAGATGGGTTTTTTAATGAATGTATGAATGCATGGATGCGTGGATGCCACATATTCAAACATGGTAAAGCAAACATGGTAGTTCAAACATGGTAACGCAAACATGGTACTACAAACATGGTAATTCAAACATAGTACACATAGGTTCAAAGGTCCAGCGTCACGAGCATGAGGTCAGAGAACCAAACATGGGATAGTACTAGGGTTTATCACCTGCAAAACATGTTCTACTGATACGTCAGAGTCTACATTTTTCTTTCGGATATTACCGGCTTGCACAACTGAACTTGTGAGCTAGAAATATTCTCAAGAAAAACTCGTCTGAGTGTGGTTCTCCGCATGACAACTATCCAAGTCTTCACCTGGATCGTTTCTGCACCACGTCCTAATAAGGCCAGGATGGGTTGGGGTTCTACAGCCAACTCAGCTTCTACAGTTCAATGAAAGCAATAATGTCTTCGCAACTGAACTTGCTAAACATATACTACAAACAAGGAACCTCCACTGAGCGGAAGGATTCTCATGCTGACTTTTTAAGGACTGAACTCCTTGTATGCCATACATGACTATACCCTCCACCTAATTCTTATGTGTACTTAATCCGGGTTAGGATTTGTCCATAATGTATCACTTGTAACAGAATCACACCAGTAACAGAACCAAGGAACCACACATGTAACAAGAATAAAATAAAACATAACAAATAGAAATAACCCTTTCTTTGGAAACAATAAAAAGATGGTCCCCAGTGAAGTCGCCATTTTTCTGTCGCGGGCGAAAAACCGTTTTTGTGTCCTCTTTTTTTTGGATGAGACACCTGATGCCTTCTTTGGGCTCGAGTGCTCAAAAAAATGATTTTTCTTTTGTACCGACCAAACTTTTTATTATTTCCAAAGGAGGAAAAGGAAAAAAGCTGCAATAACCTAAAAGTGGGGGGAGAGATCTTTGGGTAAGAGGGTTGGTTATACGAAGGGAAGGTATTAGCACCCAACGTATCTATAGTACTCTATAGGTTTCTTTGTTATGTTTTATTCCATTCTTGTTGTGGTGGAGGTTCTTGTTGAAATAGGTGGGACCTAAGGTGTTTGTTTGATTATGCTCGCAAAGATCATCGCGATCCTCTGCATACATATCCCTTAGAGGGAATCAGAGCATCTGTAGCTCGGGGTCTACGGGTGCTAAGGTTTGAATGGTTTTTGTGTTTTGTTTTGCTCGCCAAGGATCGACCTTGTGCCTACGTATTCTCAAAGGGATGTTGAGAAAGTCAGAGCAATCGTAGTTCCCACTTATGCTAGTGGAAGCAAAGAAAAATAGACAAATGTCGTCTAAATGCTAGATGTATCTAATCTATATCATCACATACATCTGTTTGATTTTGTTTAAAAATCTTTTCATTATAAGCCCGGGGCCATGCCACTTAGGGTGCTTAGAATGATAAAGATGTTTTTGTGTTTAACCAGCCTTGTGGCAAAAGTTTCAATGAAGTCAGCCTTGTGACAAAAACTTTGATTAATCAGCCAGCCTTGTGGCAAAAGTTTCAATGAAGTCAGCCTTGTGACAAAAACTTTGATTAATCATCCAGTACGGTGGTAAAACAGTTTGATTGATTAGCCAGCCTTGTGGCAAAAAAGTTTGATTGATTGATTGTTTGTGATGATATATAAGAGATACTCCTAGCATAGAGATGAAAAATGTCTAATCTCCTAGGGTATTTGATTTGGATATTGGGGGATGCTTATAAGAAGCCCATGGGTCCTTGTACGAAGCCCAAGAGGAGGCTATCCGAGGGTCCTTGCATTGTAAGCCCAAGAGGAGGCTATGGGAGGGACAATCCAGGGTCCTTGCATTGTAAGCCCAAGAGGAGGCTATGGGAGGGTCACTCGTTTGTACAAAGCCCAAGGGGAGGCATGGTATAGTTGGTTTGAGCTCTTAGAGCGATTTCACCGGGAAACCATACTCTATGTCCTAACCTAAACTAGTGGAGATTCTTTGCACGAAGCCCAATAGGAGGCTATGGGGAACCTAGTGTTGTACTAAGTTGAATAAGCATATATAACACAAACACACATATGAACAAGTACGAACAAACATGAACAAGTACATGAACAAATATGAACAGTTATACATATATGACAGAGTGTGTGTATATAATGGAGTTTATGAAGGAAATATACCTGTAAGCATGATCCATTTGTATACACAGGGCTCGGGACTCACACTCGGGGAGAAGTCCATTTGAGTTTATTCACAGCTATGTAAACAGGTATTTACAAAGGGGCTTGGGACTTATACCTACATGGAGGCCCATGGTATATTTTTTGGGAAGATTTAAAGAAAACCTTCATTTTTTGGTTTGTTATTCAAAGTTAAAAAAAACACATTGATTGAGATATGTACAAAAGGCGTACAATGAAATACCTAATTTCATGTACTAGAGTGGGTATGTACAAAAGGGCTTGGGACTTATACCTACGTGGAGGCCCGTGGTATATTGAAAAGCTTTGAAGTTTGGAGTTTTGTTGTTTTGGAAATGATTTGAAAATTGTTTTAAAAAGATTTGTTTTGAAGAAGTTTTATTGTTTTGAAAACAGTTCGAAAAGTATTGTTTTTTTTGAAAAAGTTTTCTGTACAAAGAAAAACTGTGAAAAGAAAGAGGAAAGGGACTTATACTCTCTAATATTCGAGAGGCCCATGTTTTATTTCCATAAAACATGGTGGATGGTTTAAAAAAGAGTTGAAAGATTTATTGTTTTAAAAACAGTTTGGAAGTTTATTTGGAAAAAAGTTTTCTGTTAAAACAAAAACTGTACAAAGAAAGACGAAAGGGACTTATACTCTCTAATATTCGAGAGGCCCCACATCGTTTTGAAAATCAATTGATCAATTAAAAAGATTTAATCAATAGTTTCCTTTGAAAATCAAAAAGAAATGGTTTACCGTTTTTGAAAAGGAATCGGGATCGCTCGTTTTTTAAAACGATTTGAATTTTGAAAGAAATCAATTTAATCGAGATAAACAAGAAGATTGTCTTCAAATAACATTTAGATGATTAGGGTTTGCTTCAAAAAATATTTACAAGTGATTAAATTTGAAAATCAAATGAAAAATAATATTTAAAAGTATTAAAATTACTTAAAAACAAGTCATTTTAAAACCAATTAAAAATGTATTAAATAAATCTTTTTTTGTGATTTTTTTTAACATTGTCAAAATATGTATATTAAATAAAGAGTGTAAAAAAAATGAAGTGAAAATAATGAATTTTGATTGGTTAAATGAATGGTTAAAGTTTGTTAAAAAATGAAAGAAAATAGGTTGCAAAAAATTGGTTTTGTCTCCAATAGGGCTTGAACCCACGCCCTCTCTCTCACATGCCAAAACCTGGACCAACTGAGCCACGCTTGTGGCTTGTTAAACATACGCGTTCAATAAAATATATTTTCAATCAATTTCCAAAAACCTTTGAACCAAATCTGGCGCCAAGAACAAACCCTCAACAAGAATTTGAAAATCTTCGAAACTGAATGAAATTGATCAAGTGAAGGGTCTATCTCACTCGTTTTTTCATAAGGAACATGATGGTGATCTTTAATTTCATTTATTTTTGCTCTAAGGTGATCAATTTTCTGATGAACACGAAGAACCCTAATATGACAAATCATTGTGAAATCGTGTATGATCATGATATGATGCAATTGATTGAGGGTTAATGATCCATACATATGCAGAAACATGATGGCAAATCAATTTTTCATTTATGATGCATGTATGATGGAGTTTGAAGTTCAAGAGAGCTTACCTTCAAAAACGGCCAACTGAGAATTGAATTCGTGCCTGGAGGTGTTACAGATGTTGTTTCTTGATCTGGACAGCATCAATGGACCTTATGGAACATGTTTGGATGCCTGGAGCAATTTGAAAACCTCTTGATCAATCCATGGTACTCGATCTGCAGTATGGTTCAAGTGAGGATCAAGCTAGCTGATTTTGATGTTTCAGATCATGGATAATGGTTGGAACAGTTCATATGAAGTATATGGAGTGTGTTTGGATGGTTAGATTGGACAGATATGGCCTGGTATGAGAATTGATATGTTAAGGCTCATTTTATGCAAACATGGTGGTTAAAGAGTGATTCTGAGATTTAGGGTGATTTGGGGTGTGTGAGTGGATCAAACACATCATATTTGATGTTTATGAGATGTTAGAACCATCACTTTGGCCATAACTCAAAGGGTTTGGAGGTTGAGTTTTCTACCTCTTTGAAAACTATGAAACTTGCAATTCAAGAAAGAAGAGAGAAAACCTATAATTGTGAGGTTTTGGTGTGATTTGAAGAGTGGAAATGACCTCTATTTATAGGCCAAGGATTCTGAATACAAAGCTTTGCAAGTTGCTTCAAGAAGTGATGATTTGGCTTAAGAGATAAAATGGAATCTTTCACATTAAATGCAAATGGTTAAAGTAACTAAACCATGGTTATTTTGGCCAAGCTTCTTATCTCTTTCCTATCTGATCTTAAACCAGAAAATATCTCTCAATCATTGCTTTGGTGTGTCATCACTTGGATTATAGGTCATGTAGTCTTGAAACTTAGTGAAAAATGGTGAAAATTCAAGTGAAAATGATCACTAAATGCATAATTCAAAACCATAGCTACACTCCATATTTTTTCATGCTCTTGGACATTTTGGAAAGCTCATATTACATACTTCAAAACCCTAGTTGAAAGTTTCTTCAAGATCTTTAAGGAAGTGGGTGAAAAAGATCCATGAACTTTGAGAAAAATGAGGTTTTAAGTGAAGTTTTCAAAAGATACCAACTTTGAAGCTCCATATCTCTTAAATGGTTGATCTTATGGAAAAAAATTATATGTGACAAAGTTGTTCATTGGATCAAAATCTACAACTTTCATGTTGGAAGTTTTTTTCAGTTTGTAGGTGAAATTTTGAGTTATTCCCCTTCAAAGTTTGGAAAAAACCATGAAAAACACTTAGAAAAATTTTCTAAGTATGAAAGTCAAACTTTGACTTTTTGATTCTTGATTGATTTTCTTGATTTTTCTTGATCAAATGACTTCTCATATCATATATTGATGATTTAAAACTTCAAAAGTCATGGTTGACCAAAATTCTCCAAAAGTCAATGGTGATCTTGTTGAGTTGGCTTTTTCAGACGAATCGCGTTTCTGGAGATTTCAAATGAAACATGCTATCCTCACCATATGAATGGTATGAATGAATCACATTGAAGCATTAGAGGATATTGAGTCATGTTTTGAGTTGTGGCACCATGTCCTTATTAAAAAGTCAGTTGTTCAGTGAATTAGGTCAAAAAACCCTAATTGCCGACCTGATGAAATTGATGACTGTAGGTCTTGAATTGAGATGCAATTTCCATGGGATATTGTCATAGGGATTATTTGAGGATGATTGAAACCTTTGATTGACTTCCTGGGGGTTTTTATGGTTTCCCAAATGTGATCCCTGATTTTAGTCCCTGATAGTTCAAAACCCTGATCTGAGGATTTGTCTGATCAATCTTTGTGTAGGAGATATTATGAGCCAATGGATTAGGTCAAAATGTTGCACTTGAGGTCTTGATATCATGTCCCAAGCCATTAGGTCAAATTCTGAACAAAAGTCAGGAGTATGCTGTCTTCAGTCAAAACCCTAATTCAGTCGATTCAAAGCTCTTGAGTTTGTTGAAATGAATCTCTGAGGACCAAATGTTGATTGTAGATGAAGATGATTCATTTGAGATGAAGGGGGAACAAAACCCTAATTGATTGGTATTTGTACTGATGAGTGATTTCCAGATTAAATCCTGCTGAGTCACAAGTAGCAAACACAAGCTATGCAATTTGTTAGAGATGCAAATGATGCATATGCAATGACATGAGGTGGTATCTTAGGTCAAAAATTGGGGTATGACAGCAGTATAGGGCAAGCAACAAAAGAAAGATTTGGAAATATTGATCCGGGAATTATCGTCCTCAGAGATGGAGAGATGCCATTCAACAGTTTCTACAGTTTTGAGCTTGGGTTTGAATGAGCAAAAAGTAAACAAAGATATAGACAGGAAAAGAATAAACACATTCTTAGAAGAGAAATAACTTATCAGGAATGTAAATATATTCACTCTTCACAAACATACACTTACCAACCCGTTATACTCAACCTACGATACTCATCTATGTTATCACGTATCTCTCACATAAGCGTCCATCTCTGGAGCACAAACGAGATCATCTCACAACTAAGGTTATCTCTAACGCAAAGTCGCGAGAACATCCGTATTCTCGCGTCGGCGATCTCTCGCGCGCCGCTCAAACACGAAAGCATTAAGAACAGATACAAACAGTGAATGCTAGCTCTAAATCTATCTCTAGAGTTCAGAACCAACAGATAATCATCCTAGAGAAGGATTCAAGAAGTTTATCTCTAAAGCACCCCAAATCCCCAGCATAGAGCAAAAATCCAGGATAATATCAACATAGATTTGTAAAGAAAGTTAAATATAACTTTATAATCGGTAAATCGGTAAATATACATAAGATTCAAGTACATATACAAACAAACCCAACACAAAAGAAATACACAAAGAATAGAAGAGATAAACCAAACATCTCGCGGGTTGTCAGCTCCGGTTGATGAGAAATCCACCTCCGATCTTCCAAGTGCATGACCCGGTGTTGTTTTCTAAGCTAATCCTACTCTAAGAATGAAAATGATGGAGTTGGAACCAAAAACTTTCCAAAACCATAACCTAGAAATGTACAAATGAAGAGAATATAAACACAAATCTGCACAGGTCCGCTCAGCGGACCCCCTCCGCTCAGCGGCCTTCACTTATTCCCCAAAATATCTACAACAGTATACATAGCTCCGCTGAGCGGGCTACCTCCGCTGAGCGGACCCAAAAATGCTTCAAATCTCTGCCAAGCTCCGCTTGAACTCCGCTCAGCGGACCTTCTGCTACAAAACTTCCTTATTCAGGTCCAAAATTGCGCAATCGAAGCCGTGCCTTCGGCACTTTATTCCTCGAGGCTCCGATATGCATAAATACCTATAAAAACAAAGAAAAAACTATTAAACGGTATATAAAACATATGAAAACTAAATAATGTGAATATATACACAAAAATGGGGATTTTATTACAAAAACGGAATGAATCGAATCGATAAGTGCCACAATTATATACTCAAAATAACAACATTTTGGCACTTATCACTTCGAAACACTTGTATTGATCTAACAAAAATATAAAAGCATATATTTAGGTCAATCTCACAAATAATTAAATATATAAATATACACGAATATTTAGAATGATCCCACTTACGTATCAATCATTGACTTCATAGCCGGATAATTGGTCAACTCACCATCTACTGAATTCAGAAAATATACCACTTCTCTTATAGGGTTGATAGCAAGCAACAACCAGTGTGCTCTATAAATTAAAACAAAAGTTTATATGAAAATTTTGCTACGCAAAAGAAACAAAGATTAGATGAACCAAAAATGAGAAACTAACCCTACTGGTCGGGTATTACACGTCCAAAGAAACAGACTTTCTGTATTGCCGGTGGTCAGGAATCTATCGACTAAGCGTTATCTAACTGATTCTGGTTCCGTAGCAATTATTTGTCTGCTGCAATGGGCGGAAGACACGAAATGGAATTTGTTTGACAATTCAGTCTCGCGCAACACTTTGTCATACAACAACCTTAAATAAAAACATAATAAACATTAGATTATTTTCATTGAAATGTGTAAATAAATTGTTCAACTAATTAAATAATATATTCATCAGATTACCGGATGTATGAGTGAACAATACCGACGCCTAGTTGGTCATGCGAAAAAATCTCATGCATGTCATCTAGTGCAATATTTTCGAGGAATTCAATACCGAAGACAGCTTCATCCATATCAAATTCACGGAAAGCACCATTCGTCAAATCTAACATATCAACAAGTGTTCCGAGCGTCTGCCGGTATCGAGGCACAAAAGCACCACCTCTTTTTGCCCCTGGCTCCGGAGGACCCTTTTCCTTGGGTGGTACGCTACGAACTTGCTGCGTCACTTGTTGTGACCCCCGAGCAGATACCTAAAAATCATATAACTTAGGTAAATTATAAAATCATGCAGTTTTAGATTCAGATCATATATTAACACTTTAAATGTACCTCTTTTAGTGATGCAACAGACTCGTCCTACTGCAAAATCCATTTACCTTTAATTGCGGGTTTTGTAGGAGCAGTCTAAAATTAAAATGTAAAAAATAATTAACGTAACGGTTCAGAATTTACATTCGAAAACTAAATGATTCATAATGGTTTTCAACATACCTCTTCACCAATGATAATGAGCTCCGAGGGCCATGCAACAAATGACCCTATTGCATCTCGCAGCAATGTTGTCTCTGAGACCATGTCAGGTACCGGTAGCACCGCATCATGATCTAACACAACATCAACTGATACTTTCAGGTGTCCATCCGGGAGCGATCTATGGTGAAGTAAATCTCCCAAAGTGTTGTGCACTTTTCCCTTGCCAACTAGGCGATAATTCGGTGACGATAAGTATAGTTGGCAAGATGAAATGCCCTAAACCAATAATAAATATAGAGTCATTATCATTAATAAAATAGAAAAATTGTAAGAAAAAAGAATTTATAATTACCCCGGGAAATTTTATTTGACAGTTGATTCTAGCTTTATCACTAGTTTCTTTCACCGATGAAGTATTGCACTTTTCTCTTATATACATCTCTTTATCTCTTTACAATTCAGAGACTTGTGCTTGTAATTCCTGCAATTTTTGCAACACTTCTTCATTGGTAGGATTTCTTCTCCTGGAATGCTTATAGAAAGAGGTTGGAGTCACACCATGACCTTTACCCGTCACCCGGGCGGGATACTCAGGAACATCTAGTGCTCTACTAAGTACGCTCCTATTATCCTGGTCCTCACCGGTGGATACCAATTGCGACATGGTCTCCTGTAATTCATTTACATTTCAAAAATTATTAGCGGAGATAAAAAATCAATTATATATTAATAAACATTTGATTTAATTAAAGACACAATGTTATACTTACACATTCATCATAAACTTTTTGAACATTGGGATCAACAGCTCGATTCTTGCCCACACGAGCTTCCTTCCACAACACATGTACTGGAAGTGAGGTTTCCTCACTTTTCGTCTCCTCTAACTATGCATTGACACAAATGATAAAATCGTCAATTAAAACACATTTAGACAATTAATAAGAACATAACATTTCTATTTACTTACAATTTTTTCCTCTAAGCGTGCATATCCCAAACGCCCTTTTTTGTATGGATACGCGGGTTTTGATGCTCTCGCACTATTTCTGGCACTCCTTTTCCGGAAAGCTTCATCTCTTTGATTTAAAAACCCAGCCCAATCTTCTTCTTTAATGAAGAGCTCATATTTTTTTGATCGTCCCGGTGCCTCTTCAAGAAAGTTTCCATCTTTATCCTTAAGATAGGTTTTTGTTAAAAAAGCTTTCCACCCTCTATATCTTTTTCCGGCCAAACTAAGTATGTAGCGTTTACGCTCATCTGGTATGTTAAAAGACCTCTGCGAAAAAACATACGCATAGAGTGTGTTAGTATAAGTAATTTAAACAAATTATAGTCAAGATAATAACAACAACCATATATGATACCTTAAGCTTGTCCCAAATCATGTCTTTTTTCTCGTCCAACCCTTTACTTTTCAGATTCCATTTAGATACGGAGATTGGAATATGCAAACGAACAAGTGTACCAATGTAGCTTGTCAACTATGCAGAATTAGAACCAATTGCTTGGTTATCAGAATTCCATTCCAAATTATATATAAATCCTTTGTCTCTTTCTCGAACGATTCCCTTCATAATGGTGATGCCTCATGCAACTTCTTTTGATGATGTATCAGGTGGAGGATTTGTATCCGGAGCATCTCTATCTTGCGAGTTTTCTTATGAGTTTTCTTGATTACTAGCCATTGAACCTGTATCAAACAAACTAAAGCACATTAGTACACTATTAATAAGTTAACAATCTATACAAGTCAAATGGAAGTCAAACCATGCATGTACAAGTAAATTGGAATCGAAATCGGTGAAATCGAAATAAGTGTCAAAAAAAGAAAGTTGTCGGAATTGAACGAAATTTACATTGCTATGGTAAAACGTCCTCACGGACTCAAAAATGAAATCGGTTTTCCAAAATTCAGAGCCTATGCCCGACTTTTGATTACGGGCAGAAGCAAAACCGATAAAAAACAGTCCCGAAATGCAAAGATAAGTGCATGAGCAGCTCCGGAATCGTCAAAATAGTATAGTTACATGTAAAGAAGTCGACAAACTGATACATGGTTCAAAAGTTATGTACAAAACGAAAATATGCACCAAAATTGAATAAGTATTGCAACAAGCGGAATACAATTTGAAAAAAAACTATACAAATTGAATATATAACAATCGGTACAAATTGAATAAAGCACATTAGTCGGAATATGTATACTATTACCTTTTTCACTAACGTCTCTTTCTTTTCTTGGTATGAATGTGTTCTACGCGTTTCTTAACAACGCGGACGGTTGGATTGATCCAAATACCCTCATTATGATCATTTCTAGTATAAGATTCATTCTCATTTTGATTGTTTCTTGTACAAGATTCAATGCCAACACCAATATCACCTTGATCTCCAATGTTTTCATCAATTATTTTGTTAGATAAAAGCACTATAGACCATTTCGTACTTGTCGGGTCATTGACATAGAACACTTGTTTAGCTTGAGAGGCTAGAATGAAAGGCTCATCTTTGTACCCCACCCTATTGAGATCCACTTGCAAAAATCCTGACTTATCCATTCGTATGCCATTATTATTTTCAACCCACTTGCAACCAAATACAGGAATCTGAAACTTCACGTAATCAAACACCAAAATGCGCTCGATAACCCCAAAATATGACAAATTTGCAAATTTCGAATTTAAGTCATTCGCACTTGATATGTGCATTGCTTCAGCTACCAAGGCAACAGCACTATTTTGCATAGTACTTTTATCATCCTATTCTTTGGTATAAAATTTGTATCCATTAATTGCGTATGCGCTCTAAGAAAACACAATTATACTTGGACCAGATGCTAAACATCTCAACCTTTCTGTTACTGAAGCAGGATCTGAATGATACTTTGAATAAATATGTTCCCTAAACCACGGTATGAAACTTCGATTGTGCTCTCGTACTATCCAATTCTCATTTCTATTCGGATTTAAATCTCGGAGAACAACCTTGTGCATTTAAACATACGACTTAACCTCAATCTCATTGTGCAGAACATACAAATGCGCTTGATCCCGCTCGACCATTGATACTGTCACAACTTTATTTCCAATTAGCCTTTTTCCTTCTTTTTTTTCAACAATATGAGTTTTGGGGAGTCCAATCTTGATTGAACATTTGACAGAAAATCAGTACAAAACTCAACCGCTTCTTCAACAATGTATCGTTTGGGAATACAACCCTCCGGTCGACTTCTTTTTCAACGTACCCTTTTAATATTTTCATATAACGTTCAACAGGGAACATCCATCTCATATAAGCTGGTCCGCACAATTGTGTCTCTTTCACAAGATGAACGACTAGGTGAACCATTATGTCAAAAAACGAGGGAGGAAAATACATTTCAAGATCACATAAAGTAACAACTATCTCTTTTTGCAATGTTGGTAAGATCGCGGCATCGATCACCTTACTGCATATTGACCTAAAGAAAAAACACAGTTTAGTTATTGCGCTTCTTACTTTTTCTGGCAGAATAGAACGTATACCTATTGGTAAAAAATGTTCCATTATAACATGGCAATCATGCGTCTTCAAACTCTTTAACTTGAGGTCTTTCATGGACACAAGTCTTCTAATATCTGATGAGTAGCCTTCTGGAACTTTAACTTCACTGAGGAACTTACACAATGTTTTCTTCTCCTTTCTAGATAGAGTGTAAATAGCAGGTGGCAGATATGTTCGTCTTCCTTTCGTCACGGGTCCCAATTGAGTTCTCATCTCATGTTTACCATGTCCCTCCTTATGTTAAGGCCATCCTTAGACTTTCCCTGTACATTGAGTAACGTACCTATAACCCATCTGTCCATATCAAACACAAACCCCCCGCTCCCCCCTTCCCGAACCTCTACAACCCACAGTAAATTTGTTCAATATCATTCGCCTTATGTTTTGTTATCACTAGACTTCTACTACCTCCCTCCGCGTCCACCCTATCCTCCTATGCTCCTTGAGATTGTTAGACTTCTGCTTCATCAACCTTCTCCTTCAATTTTGATTCAAACCTACTATGCCTCGCGAGACTTGGAACAAACTTCTACTACATGTGCCAGAACTAGAGTCTCTCTTTTTTTGATCTTTACTAGCCTTTGGTAGAGGAGACGCATGAAGCCACTGTCCATACGAGAGATCCTGTTCTTTAAGTTCCTCAAATCCTTTTTCAGATAGATCCTCCAAGGCTTCACAATCCTTCATTTGGTGCTCTAATCTAGCGCAGACAAAACAAAACAACGGCTACCTTTCATATTTAAAGTAGATTCTTAAATTTTTCTCCTTGACTTTCACCATCGTTCTTCTTTTCAAAGGAGCCTTCAGATCCAGCATAACTTTAATCCGTAAGAATCCTCCATTCCTGCAAACTTCTCGAGTATCCATCTCTTCAAAGTTCCCCAGGATGCACCCTATCTTCCTTGCCATAGATTCTGATCTCAAATTCAGAGGGATTTCGTAGATTCTCACCAGAAGGAAGCAAAATGCATGTCGAGTTCAGACAGTTTTTCTTCTCCAGAAATTCAATTCAGAACTAACAGAGATCTATCAAAGCTCCACGGCCCGTTTTTGAGAATAAACTCCATATCCCTTTTTGTAGCAAACTAGAACAAAAAGAGACTTTTTCCCAAATCTTGAGTTTCCACCTGATTCTTGAGTTTCCAGGCGCTTATCATAGTACTCTTGAAAGCCCTGGTATTGAAGCTACTTTCGGTCCACAACTTTGCAACCAACGCTCTCTGAAAAGATTCCTCTTCGCATACCTCTTCTTCCGCCACCACCACCCCTTCCTCTTCTTCTTTTGAGAGAGCTATACTCCTCCACTTTTCAATCGAAATACACCGTTATTACCTCCACTCTCGTAATTTCTCAATCTCATAAGCGCATAAGAGAGAAACAGAAAAGAAAACTACACTTTGTGGAGAAAACCAGGATAATCTGGGGAAAAGAACAGACTAGGCTGATGAGATATTGCCACCACTAAACCCTAATTTGAGAAAAGGGGGAAAAGCATGATAAGTTTCGTAGAGAAAGAAATACCTCATTCTCTCTAGAAACACATGAGACTTTTTTTATAGACCCTTCAGAGTTAATTTTGCACAATTAAACATCTTCAATTTTAACCTCTCTAAGGCTAACACAGTTTATCACAACCTTAAGGGCAAATTTCACATCACCAATTCATATGAAGTAACACTATTAATAACCCAGTAGGAGACTTATATTAGAATTAATCCAATAAATATTCATTCAATGCATGCTCAAATACGAATATTAGAATCGAAATCATAATGTAAGGTTTTGAAATAAACAATATACGAAGGTCGTTGAGATTGGTTATTTCTTTATACAGGCTTCCTTTTTTAGGCATAGTTCTTCCGTCCTGATATAAATATTTCAAGGGCAAATTTCACGCCGAACAATAGATAATTGTCGAAAAAGAATTTTAAGTGAGAGCAATGTGGAGAAGTCCCACATTGGTTAGCAATAAGGAGACATGAACATTTTTAAGTGGTAGAACCCACTCACATATCAGCTTAAGATTTTGGGTGAATATGTAGTATGCCCTCACAAAGGTGTGTTGCTCAAAAGGGAAGTCCTCAAAAAATTTAAAGATGTTCCCTCGTTGACCCCCTGAATTGCGCCAACAAATGGTATCACGAGTCGTTGGTTTCGAGAAAAGGGGCTAACTTACTTGTATTGAAATGCCCGTAGGAGGTGTTCTCTTGAAGAGAGTCAACGACGATACAAGTGTATGTGGAAGAAAGAGCTTCCACTTGAGGAGGAGCATTGTGGATAGCCATGTGGAAGAAATAATTACAAGTGTGAGTAGTGTGGGGAAGTCCCACATTTGTTAGAAATGGAGAGACTTGAGCATTTATAAGTTGGAGAACCCACTCACCTATCACCTAAAGATTTTAGGTGAATATGTGGTGTGTCTCTCACAAAAACTAAAACAAACCTTGGCTAAAGTAGCAAGGTAACAACGGACGTCATGAAAAGTTTCCACTTAACACCTTTCTGATTAAAAAACTGAGGGGTATAGTTTTATGCACATGGGTTCGAACCCCAAAATCAAATCTTCGAATTATTGAATCTTGGGGAAGATCTTCTGTTGGATATGATGGAAAAAAGGGTAAGATAATTAATATAAAAAAGCAAATCATTTTCGGTCCGAATAAATATTTAAAAAAACAAACCAAGAACCCAAAAAATTTCCTGCTCTTGCAATCCATCATAGAGAACTTTTCCAATCGTCCTTAGGTTTCAAGTGCTTCATATGATTCATTTAGGTTACCTTTTCAATATTCAACATGCTTTTATAATGGACGTCCCTTAGGTATCACGCGGATCACTAATGGCAGCATCTTGAGCATTGATATTTGTTAAATGAATGACAAAGATTTGTTAAGGACATTGTTTATAGTATAGAAAAAATGCTTAACTATCACGTCGGTCATGAAAAATCACTGAGGTGAATGCGTATTTTATTTTTTTAATTACATTATTTTCACAGAATATTCAAAACACATCGTATGGAAAAAATATTCGATGATATCAAGATTTAGATGCCAGAGGTCCCATGCAAGATGCTAGAGGTCTGATTCTAGGGCCAATCAGAATTTTTATTTTCTACACTTGCAATCCATCCTAGAGATATATTGTACCGATGGTAAATATTTCGTCTCTTTGGGGCGGCTTCGTATTAGTAAGGATTAGGATAAAATATGTTTAACGAGTATTTTTATAGTAAATATGATAATTATACCCCTTGGTTTAACTATAAAACCGAGGTAAATTATCATCTTCTTTAAACTATCACCTCAGTTTTGGATTAAAACCAAGATGAATAATTTTTTAAAATATTAGATTGTTTACACAAAATATTAAGATAAATTGTTTACAACAAATATTTTTAAAAGTTAAGCTTCATTCTTTGTGTAAGTTGAAGCTCTCTTCTCTATTTAAGTTCCAACTTTTAAAAGAATGATGCTTAAATGTTAGAACTTTGCATTCAAATTCACCATTTTTCAGCAGTCTGTTTGTTTGAAGATAGAAAATGTACAATAAATCTTTGAAGCAAGATTGATTTTCTCCACTTGCAATCTATCAAATGAGAAAAAAATACAACAACAACCACAGCAAGACCATTATGTAAGATAGATTGCAAGAGCAGAAAAAATATTTTGTTCTAGATAGAAGAACATTGAAGATTTTTTCTATCTTGCAATTCATCCCAAAGAATGACGCATGCGAGTTTGGGGCGGCTTCATATAAGAAAAGATTAGGTTAAAATCTGTTTGACGAGGGCTTTTATGGTGAAATCTGATTATTTGATCCCTCAGTGATATCGAAAAAATGAAGGGTTAGTTCATTTAGTTTACACATATAAACAAATAAAAACATAAACTGCAAAAGCTAGGATTCGAAGCGTGTCCTAATTTGTTTTTCCCCTCAGTTTTCTTAAAAACTGAGGGAATATGTTATTTTTGTTATTATAAAAAAAATAAAACATGGCGCTCCTAGACATAATACCTCGTTTTTTTTTTGCACTGAGGTGAAAGCTTTGTCATGAAATGTATTATTTGTAATAGTGAAAGGTGTGTTTCTCAAAAGGAAAGTCCCCAAAAAAGATAAAGATGCTCCCTCGTTGGCCCCTTGAATTGCGCCAATAATAATGGACGGAAAAGTAATTGTCGAGGAAGACCCTGACTCATAGACTTTTTTTATCTCTTAATACTTTTTATTTTGATTATGTCAAGTGATTGCTTTACCCCATTTTCACCTAGTTTGAGTTTTATTAGCTTCTTGCCAATTTGTAAGGGTATTAATAAGAAAGAATGAAATACTTTTCTTTCTTTTTACAGAATGCTTCCCTATTTTATTCATAACTGTAAGTAACTTCTTCGTTGTTGTGGATTAAACATATGAATTTTTGTACCAGCTCCTTTTTTCAAGAGGGTGGCGACTTTCATTGGCTTCAGCGTAATATTCATTTATGTTTTCCCACTATAATTATTTTAGAACCATTATCATTGGTTCTTTTTGGTTGTTAAAGGGTTGTTCGTAGATGATTTTTTATATGTCTCAAAGAAGCGCACCTATTCCCCGCCCTTAGTGAAAACTTGGTTCGAAACTGACGTATAAAGGGGCTTCACCTCCAATGCTATAAAGTGTTTAATTACAACGAGGGGGTGAGCCCAAATCTCTACCTTCACATTTGAATATTTTAGGCTTATTTTTCTATTTGTAGGTTAATTCATCATGGAGCACACCATATGCTCTCTTTTGTGAGTTTTTATGTTTGTGCTTGTGTAAAACTATTCTGGTGATAAGTTCTGACACTTCAGGAATGCAACGTCAATTTCCAAAAGACCTTATAGCCAAAAGATGCTGAAAGGAATGAATATTCTCAACAATAGGACAAATGTGGATGAAGCATAAATAATAATGGAAGTACTAGCTGAGGTGGAAAGCTAAAGGGATAAAGATGAAACCTATGTGACAAAGCCTACAAAAGTTGCCTAGCATAGAAAATGAACGCAGTAATTATATCTTTGCACAGGATGTCTTCCACACGACGCTTTGTCCCCTTCATGCATTCGTTAAGGGAAATCGTTATACATAACGCAGGAAAACAAAATTTTCTCTTTAGTTGATCCATATGAATGATGCATGATCATTAAAGAAACACAATCATTACATTATAAAAGATATAAAAGAACCTAAATCCTAAATTCTTACAAATTATTTTAAGGGATTCATGCAAAAGAACCTAAATCTTTTTTTCCTAATAAGCAATGATATAAGATATGGTACTAGGGGTGCAACCCTTACAACAAAAACTCTAAATAGAGTTGAAACAATTTAATGGTAACTTGTACCAATCATAAAAATTAGTCCTAGAAGTAGAGTCACTATTACACAACCATCTCCAAGAAAAGAACAAAATATTGGAAAAAACCACTTCAAAGCTAAAGGAAGCATTATAAAAAATAATGACATTTCTCATTAACCAAATGCACCAAATTAGTGCCAACCAAATTAAGTTTAATTTAACTCTAGTATTGGCTTTTCTCACCTTTTCTTGAATGCAATCAAAACTTTTGAACTCTTCCAAAGAAAACTCCAAGTTATCTCCCAACCAAATGAAGATTCTATCCCAAACCGCTTTCATAAATTGACATTGAAAGAAGAGGTGTTCCGAAGATTCCGGATGGTTGGAACAAAATAAGCAATCAAGAGAGTTAAAATTAGACACACCTCTATTGGCCAAAAGATCTTTTAGAGGAAGTCTATTAATAAAAAATCTCCAAGATTTGTTTTAACCTTTGTCGGAATCTTAACCTTCCAAATAACTTGCAACAATTTGATGGTAGTGATTGGCCAAGCTAGATATTTTGCATTGGACACCAAGTTAAACACACTTGCAATCGAGAACACACCGTTAGAAGTTAGTTTCCAATGAAAATCATCAGGGTCCAAGTTGTTCGGGACATTTCCATCCAATAATGCTTTTAAATCCCTCAATTGAAGATCAAAAACCGAAACTATTCCGTTTGAGGCGGATTGAGATTTATTCGGACCCAAAGGAACCAAGCCATCAATACCGAAGAGAACATCAATGTTCCAAGAATAAACACCATTTTTCCAAGAGACGACATCACTAACCTTGCAAAGTTTATTGGTTGAAAGATCGAACAAATGCGGAAAGGAAACACAAAGAGTTTGATCGCCCAACCAACAACTATGCCAAAAAAGAATAGAATTACCTTTGTTAAGATCACAATTGACCCAATCGTTGAAGCCTTCGGCGAAGTCCTCCTCTTTAAAGTCATTAAGGATGATGTCTCTCCACCAACTAGAATCGTCCCGGTTTAAAACTTCCACACAAGAGGCTAACACTTTAATTTTTGGATTATGATATCTCAAAAGTAGAAATCTACTCCAAATGGCTTTGTCCTCCTTCAAGATTCTCCACTTCCATTTAAGAAGGAGAGATTTATTCATTTTGCCAACATCTGTAATACCTAACCCTGCTTTCTCCTTAGGCTTGCAAACATTCTCCCACTTCACCTAATGAATGCATCTTTTGTTCACATTCCCATTCCACAAGAAGTTACTAAGGAGACCTCTAATTTCTTGGATAATTTTGCTCGGCGCTTTAATGAAGGAAAGAGTAAAGATTGGGATAGCATTAAACACTGAACCAATAAGAGTCATCCTTCCACCGATGGAAATATTTTTCTTGCTACAAACTCCTTTCTTCTTAATGTTGGTATTCACTCTCTTCGTTTGAACTGATAAAAGTTTTTCAGAATTATTGGAGGAAGAATTTTTGTTTGTCCTAGAATTATGCTTTGAACCATTGGAGTCCCGACCCATATTTTCCACCAGACATTCTTGTTCCAAAATTGTAGGATTGGGCCCTACAACATTTACCACGTCATGCACTAATTGGCCTATCTTGCTATTTGAAATGTTGACTTGGAAGTTTTCCTCAATTATATCCGTGAGGCCCCCATCATCTGACTCTCTCTCTCTCTCTCTATATTCTCCTTTTGATTTTCAGAAAAATTATTAAAAATAATTAAGCTGCTGGCCCCACCCATGCTACCCCTTCATTATCAAATCTCCTCAACGGTGTTGTTTCAAAAATCTCAAAAGCTCTGCTACATGTTTTCATAGAAATAGGGTCAGAGTTATTCACGTTACCAGAAAAAGCCTTTAGGTTATCTGCAAAAGAATCCATACAATTAATACTAGTACTCAATCCCCTCTCCTTTTTTGACTTGTCCCATTCATACTTCTTTGATTCTGACGACCTGTCAATATCGCCGTATGATTTCCGTTCCTGTTCCCGAGATGGTTTAGGGCTGAGGTCGAAACGGTGTTGCAGTGGTTCTTCTTTGCTTTCGGAGATTCCTGGAAAAGATGCAGTATCTTCTTCTTCTGATGAAGAG